>NC_056726.1:1378256335-1378558835 GCF_019279795.1 Protopterus annectens | reverse complement strand
TGTTGAGTGCTATCAGTACATGGCTACATCCATTTGTGTTTCTGACTTCATATGCCTTACTAAGGGTATGTTGCAGTCTATCCTATAACACCAGCAACTTGCTTAGTGTATGACAACACTATTTCACATACGGACTTGTGTTTCAGCCTCTGTCCTCCACTTACATACCATATGACATGCAGTCAGGGGTTGTTATGTAGTGGCCTGTGATTATGTCATGCTGCCATTCCTGTCATCATTCCAGTGCTGTTGTGGCCCCTACACATATTGTGGGGTTGGGTCGATATATCTATGTGGGCTTCATCTGCACAATACAGGTGTGCCCTTCTGCAGTCCAGAGATCAGTGTATGTAACAGTGGTATATGCCCCTGTAAGTCAGTCTATGGGGGGATGCACCATAAATAACTTAGGCAGTTACAACATGTGAGGATATCAGGACTAAGCTGCCTTAAGGTATATGGATGTACATTACCATACATTTCACCTTGGGAGAATGCTGGCCTACTTCATCCTGCCATACAGACTGTTCTGTTTGTCAGTGTGATTGTGATGGTTTCAGTTATGCCTTGTTATGTAACACATACATCCCATTGTGTCAGCTGAAGTTTATTCCCCCTAGGGATTGCATACAGAGTGTAGTTAGAGACTGCTGGACTATACATCTGCATTACTTACTGTTGATTGATTGTTATTTTATTGATTTATTTATTTATTTATTTATTTATTTATTTGTTTATTTAAATTTGTTGACCGGGAGAGTCCGACTGGATGTGGGTCCATTTTCAGCGGAGGCCCGGGGAGAAAAGCTCCACAGTAAAATAAACAGACAGTAGTTACATTGGATTACATAGTGATTAACAATTTAACATAGAAATTACTTACAACATATTTACAGATGAAGAACATAGTACATCAGTAGACAACTAGAATCTTTATCTGTGAAGTACATAACAGGCATTAACAAATGTAACAATGAGAAGTTCCTGCTGTATAATAAGTACTAGGCTTATGAGCATCTGAGCTTGCTATCATCAAGGTAGTTAGTGGAGGTGAAAGAAAGGTAGTAGTTGGATGGGGTGGATGGAGTTGCAAGGGCATAGCCAGCATGTTTTTAGGTGCGCTTTTAATAAAGTTTTGAAGTTGGTGCATGATGGTATGGAGGTAATTGTGGGTGGGAGTGAGTTCCATAATTTGGCTATGGTGCAAGAGAATAGTGTTTCACCAGCAGAGTTATTGGCTTTAGTGATCTGCAAGTGATTTTTGTTGCTGGATCTTAGTGGTCTGGTGGTGCGATAGGGTTGGAGTAGATTCTGGAGGGATGGGACATTTAGTGGATGGTTTACTAGTTTGTGGGTGAGTGAGAGTTGATACCACTGAAGGAAGTGAGGGAGTTCAAGACAGCCCAGTTCAGCAAGTGAGAGACAGTGGTGACTACGGTAGGATGCCCCTGTGGTGAATTTTGCGATTTTGTTGTAGCAGGTCTCTAGCTTGTTTAGATCACATTGCCTTAGGTTGGTATATACTGGAGAGGCATAAAGTAGGGTGGAGATAAGGTGGGAATTCGCTATTGAAATCTTTGCTGCTTTGGTGAGGAATTGTTTATTTCTCTATAATGCTCCTAGTTTTTGTGGACTTTTTTTATGGTCATGGATATGTGAATGTCACATTTTAGTTTATTGTCTATTTCCACTCCTAGCAATTTGGTGTGTTCCGTTGGGTATATAGTGGTGTTGTCTTTTGCTGTGATGTTAAAGTGAGAGTTGTTTTGAGTATGTTTGGTGGGTTGGAAGATGAGTAGTTTAGTTTTTTTGGGTTGAGTATTAATTGGGCATCAGATAACCATGTTTCAACAGAGGAAAAGGCTTCCTGTGTGACTTTTTGCAGTTTGGGTAGGGACTGGGCTGAGCAGATGATGGTAGAGTCATCTGCGTATTGGATGAGTGTGCCATGTTTGGTGGCAGAGGCTAGATTATTGGTGTAAACAGAGAAAAGTAGGGGTCCAAGGATGAATCCTTGGGGAACCCCTATGGAGACAGGTAGTTGGGGAGATATGTCATTCTGCCATACAACGGATTGTTGGCGGTCAGACAGGTAACTCTGAAACCAGTTGGTGACTGATTGTGAGATCAGTGTTATCCTGTGGCCCAGTCTGTCTTTACTATTGTACTACTTGAAGGCCTTGGGCTGGACAGCAATATATGTTATGCTTTCGGACTACTGTATTAAATGATCTGTTTGAGAGTTGCATTAACCTGTTTGTATGTATTTCAAAGTCTAAATAGGTATATGACATGGCATATACAACTGTAATAGTACATAAATAAAACTTTCTCGTGTATGCAAACCTGTGTGTGGTGTTATGTCCTTTGGCCTCTCTGTGGGTATTGTGGGTATATGTTTCAGGCAACAATTGTCTTTTGTATGGGTGACTCATACACTCCCCATTTGATAAGGTGGCAACTGTAGGAATACTGGCTGTTCAGTATGGTGTGTACCCTCTAAATATGTATCTTCCTATACATATTTATGTGTGTATGTGTAGTTACATGTATATCTATATATGTGTGAGTGTATATGTATCTTAGGAATGTTTATTGCTTCCACATTGTAAATTCCCTTTGGTAGCCAGACTGTACTGCATGATATGTTATTGATACCAGCCTGACATCATACAGGTGGGGTGGATTACTGCTAACGTCTTGTGCCCACGTTGTGTCAGGGTATTGGTTATGGGACTTGCAACAGTTGGTGTTGTATTGCAGAGCAGATCTGTTTGTGGGGGAGGGGGTGATATCAATACATACAAGACGTATTTATCTTGTGCCCCCTCACCCGCATTAACAGTGCCTGCGGTCATATATATTTGTTATGTTCTCTTTTATATATAAAACCAAAACAATAAATCTACTTTTATGCAGGGGGGGGCTATGCCCCCCACTCCCTTACTTTAATATTCTCACTCCAAGATTGCACTACATTGAGGAAAAGGGAATATCCCCTTATCTGCACCGTAGTACGATCTCCACAACAGTCATTCCCCTATGACTTCCTCTTGCTTCAGGCATACTTCTGCTAAAGTGCTTTTTCGGTAAAAAGCACTTTTGTGGAAGTATGCCCAGCTGTTTGTGCTTCAGTGAAAAGTTCCTTCAGGGATCAGTACCGATCCCATATACATATATATATATATATATATATATATATATATATATGGTCTATGTTAAATGTTTGAACATCCAAAATGTCGAACATTACATGGTCGAGACCAAAAAAAAAAAAAAAAAAAAGAAAAACACAGAAAAAACACTTTAACAGTGTAGGTGGGGGGGCAAGCCCCCCCACACCCCCTACTTAATTATACCAACTCCAAGACGGTACTTTAGTACAGAAAAGGGAAATTCTCCCTATCTGCACCATACAGTGCCATTGAAAGTCTATCTTCGAGCACTCAAAATTTCGAACATTTGGTCTCGACCATGTAACGTTCGAAATTTTGAGCATTTGAAGATTTGACAGGTACCCTATATATATCTATCTATACATATGTGTATATATATATATATATATATATATATATATATATATATATATATATATATATGGGTCTGCTGTTTAACATCGAAAATACACTTCTTCGAAATTAAGCAGTAGACCCTTCACTTCAGCGAAAGTTCACTTAAATGAAAGTGCACTTTCGCTGAAGTTTACTACCCAAAAAAAAAAAAAAAACACTAAAACATGTTTTTGCAGGTGGGCAAGCTTCCCTGCATCCCCACACCCCCTAGTTAAATATACCAACTCCGAGATCGCACTACAGTGAGGAAAAGGGAATATTCCCAGTCCGCGCTGTAGTGTGCCTGCCGAAGTCAATGTTCGAAGTTTCACTACTTCGAACAAGTGGACTCGAAGTGGAGTTCAAAGTAGTGAAACTTCGAACAAATTGACATAACCCATATATATATATATATATATATATATATATATATATACTTACATGTATATATTAATATATATATATATATATATATATATATATATATATATATATATATATATATATATTTAGATGTATATATATTTAGATATATATATATATATCTATATCTATATCTATACATATATATATATATATATATATATATATATACACACACACACACACACATACATACATCTATGTTTAAATACATTTCCTGTACTGTTGAATGACTCTGCTGGATGATATGTTTGTGAAAACATCAGGGCTATCTATATCTGATGTGGCTTAGTGGTAAATCACTTTGGCAATGGGGTGTAGGGTCCTTGCAGAGCCTGTTTATTTTGTTGCTTGGCAGAACAAGGGTCCATTGGGTATAGAGTGATCAATGCACTTTTAAGCAATTGTAAGCAGGTTTGCATGGGTTTGCGCAGAGATAAGCACTGCTAATTTCTGGTTACAGTTTCTTATACTGAGTTAGCTTCTCAGTTGCTGTGTAGGCATTGCTTACCCCCATGCAAACAAGGTTAAACTCACTTATTGCTGCTTAAAAGTGCTTACTCCCACTTACCCCAGCGCTAATTTCTTTAAAAGAAAAAAAAAAGGGTTGATAGGAAAGTGGTGAAAAAGGGGCACAAAGAGGGAAAGAAAGTAGGGAAAATCACTAGGGATGTGCAGGACAGGTGTAGGGAAGGTCCATACCTGCCCATTTCTTCTTTAGCAACAGCTGTGCATATACACTGAATTTGGAGATAGATTTGGACACTCAAACTCCTGAGAGAGGGATGAGGACAATAATATATTTGTGAATCCAATTAGACCAGATTACATGTGTTCAGTTGGCACGTGTGAAATGGACAGCTATGTATGTTGTGAGATTTTTTGGGGGGAACAGATTGCCCTTTTTTTTTCCAGGTGTCAGTGGGATGCTGGGGAGGAATATTAGGTATATCTGGGGAGGTAGGTTGGGTAGGTTAACAGACAAGACAGATAAGATGCATACAGGAGCAGTATATGACACATGTGGGGGTAGACACCTTGATGGGGAGGGTGTTTGGAAATCGGAAGCCCATGAGCCCCCTAGTAGAAACAGTGGGACAGAGGTCCCCACCCATGGGCAGTCACCATTGCACCTTCACAACCCTGTAGGTGACTGTGCTGGGGGATGAGTAGGAGTGCCAGGCCAACCCTCTAGTTGTGACACACAGCCCTCAAGCTGGAGTAGCAGATCTCCAAACTCCCTGCAGAGCTCGCTATGCACCACGCCCTGGACCTGGCGAAGGGTCTCAGTGTCCTGTCCATTCCCACTCCCAGGGGGTCAAGCCCCATCCCCTGAGGCAGTTTCACCCAAAGGTGGTGCAGGACCAATGGATGAGGAGGTCCTGGGATGGGCCCCAGTCTTGCTGGTGCCCGGTGCCACAGCCAGCTAAGATAGGACAGGTGGGTCTGCCGGGAACTGCCTTCTCAAACGTGCTATGGTGTTTCAATTTTACAACTTATGTGGGTTAGTAATGGTCAACACATTCCAGGATTAGGTATAACAGCATGCATAGATATTCCCATTAACCCAAACACCAGATATGAATTAGTTGCATAGCAAACAGAACACATGCAAATATGGAACCACAGTGGCCATTACAACAGCATGCAGGTACATTGATGGCAGCATGCCACCAATGTGTGAATATGTCAACATGGCACATGCATCGAAACAAATTTAAATAATTATCAAACAATAGGACATATGTCCCAACAGTAGATTTAATACAGCACATACTGACTGAGTTGTGTATTTAGTTTATTGTTGCAGGTATGGTGGGGGGAGAGAATGATGTCAATTAACAACTAATATATTCCTGTAGTTCTCATTACTTTCCTAGTCAGTGATGTGATCTGTACCTTACAGGTATTTGTACACTACCCTATTGTCTTAGTTTGAACAGTGGTATGGATGTAGACAACTATATACATGAACTGAGTTTTACCTGCAGTACACACCTCTTACCTGGTATACCTGTGGAGGTATTGTTTGTTAACACTACCTGTTTCTACACATATTCCCAGATTCCAGGTTGATGTTATCTTCATACCTGTCCATCTCTTATTGCACACACTCTGGGCATGTCTTGACCACATGCAGTGAACCGGGACATATTTTGACTATTGCCCTCATAAACTTTTAATGAATTGTACAACAGGTTTGTTTTCATTGTCATTTTCCAAATATGTACAGGCCTGACAGTTAGTTTTATGACATGAAATGCTGCCTACATGTCAGAGATTAGCACACAGATATGGCAGGGGGACAGGGTAACAGCTGTCAGATATGGGCCAATTAACTGGACATTCTGGACAATTCTGTACACTTGTGGGGTATGATTCTGCATACAGCTTACAACCAATCCCAGGACTTGAACCATGGCTATGTCTGTTAAAAATAAAACACTGTCCATCACAGTTGAGTGTGCTATATAGATATTGCTGTGTATCTCTTGTCCTGGGATTCATAAAGCTCAGTGCAAGGCCGGCGTTAGGCTTGCGCCGACCGTGTGGCGTGAAGATGACGCAGTAGCGCCAAATGCATATTAATGAAGGTGCGCTGCTGCCACAGCCACGTGCATAGGAAAGGAGTGCAAGTGCATAGGGCGTGTCGAAGTGCCGCACGGAGGTGTGGAAATGTCAGCTGTCGATGTGCAACCTAAAATTCTTGCATTTAACAATTTGCAAGCAATAGTAATCACATCAGTCAGTGTCCATGGATACTGAAACATATGCAAAGCATGCAAGACAGTTCCTGCGAACACAAAATGAAGATGCAAACACAAATGCATGGTAGGCAATAATGGGTCCTTATCCCTCGAACAAATGACATTGAAAAGCGTGTGCCCGTAGTCCAATGCAGTGTAGATAGTTATACCAAGTGGACGTGAAACGCATCATGTTAGCGCGCCGCCAATAGGTACGTCCAGCCCAATGGTCAGGGTCACCATCTGACCCATATTATGAGGGAGAGTACACAGCTGGGCAGATGTGTCCATAACAAATCCACGATAAATGTAAATATCTAGCGACCGTATGACAGAATTATATCCCACAACACATGTAATAGTCACATACAATAGGTATGTCCGTATTTAACATACCATATGTGACAGGAAATAGAATAAGCAGGTAAACGAAACAGAAGGAACATATAAACTGCTACAACAATAAGGCAACATGTAGGCTTAAAGGAACAGTATTATCCATAGTGTTGACTGTGGGTACGTGTTGTCCAGTACAATCGGATATGTGTCCAGAATATAGCCCATCCTGGACATAGGAAAAGGTGGCATCCTACCAATGATCAGAACAGTTGGCCAAAATCCGCATATCTGCAGTCCAAGCCATACTTGTCAGGATGTGTCACAGTTGAACGGGTATTACCCGGATGTACCAACCATTTCATGAAAGTTATGTATGGACGTGTACCTGTGTGCGTGATGTATAGCATGTGGAAGGTGAAACATGCCAGGGTAGTCCACATAACCATATAGGTACCTGACATATGTAGTGTATGCAATATGTTACCTTGACCGTGTCATGGGCCATCAACCAAAGCAGTGATGAATGGAGTGTCAGGAATATGTGTGTGTGGGGGATGCATAATGGTATAATCCTCAAAGGTGAGACTATGTCGTATGCAGAATAGGTGAACTGGAGGTGTATGAGGGAGCAGCGGGTGAAGCAGAAAGAAACACAAAGAACATGTATACACATCTGCAACACAACCAGACAGGCCATACTGTAGAACACAATCCCACAAACATATGAATATTAAAATGTGCGATACAAATGTACAGAAATGTCACCGGCACATACCCACAGATTGGTCCTCATGGAACTGGCCAAATCAAATGCAGCACAGTACACAGCACAGCACAGTATCCCTTGCATGTAAAACTCCCAGCACATTTTCGTAACTCCAGAAGAATGGTCGGTATCGGTCTTGTTAAATTTTTGGATATCCCTCATGGGATAAGTAACCTGTGTAAACATTAGAATGGGTATCAAGACATGATGTCCTGTCCTGTAGACATCTGGACACAAGTAAGAATGTGCAGTAGTGGTGCGCAAGACTGTCCAGCCCTAGATGGTCATGCAGAACCTACTACCCAGGATCAAACACCTGCCCGTGACGCACGTGTCCTGACATGAATAATCGAGAGAATATATTGCACGCATTTGCATAGTGGCACATGGAAATAGGGTGATGAAGGCACTGACATAAACAGGATACCCCCTGATCCACTGTGTGAGGGACAGTTACTGTGTGGGTAGGTGTGTCCTGACCAACAATGATACAATGCCAAATGTCCTGTGATTGTATGAAATAACTATGTACCATGCTGCATGTAACAGTTGCCTAAAGCGGTCACGTCAGGATAGAAAATACGTAATTCGTACCAGAAACAGACTAACAACTAAAGTGCTAAAGGTATGGGCTCACAGCTAGGAAACTAATGAATGTTCTAAACCTGCACTGACCATGGGTATGTTTATAGGTTCATAGGTTCATAGGATCGTACTAAGCTAACTGCCCTTGCGAGCCATTTTAAGCCTAGACAATTATCCCTTGTGATAATCAAACCCTACACCTTGTGTTTGTAAGACGAACACCTTAGCCATTAGGCCACCCTCCCAACCATTGTGTGTGCCAATGTGTTGGCCTAAACAATCTGGTGTCCCCAGAATATATCCCAACCTGTACATATAACGATGTGTCAACCCTACCAATGGTCAGAGCATTTGCACAATAACTGGCCAGCCTCTTAATCACTCATAAAGCCAGTGACCTTTGGAGGAAAGGTGTTGAATGAGAATGACTACTTACAACAATGAAGAGTAACAGATACATTTAACTATTTAACTGCAGAAAATTAGTAGTAATACGAATCTGTCAACACGTTCTAAGTTACTAGTACTAATATGGTAGAAGTGTCCGTGATTGTCCCTGATGTGTCATAGCCTTGTCCCTGTCACAGTAGAAACTAGTCCCAGAGTATCACAGAGGTCCGTACACATATGTACACCAACCAACTGTCACATCTGTTGCCAGGACTATTGCATACCTGTAGTGAATTTATAACTGATGTCCAGAATAATATTCATTGTATCTATAAATGAATGAAATAGTCAAATGTGAAGAGAAACATGTGGAACCCCCCCCCACCCTGTATTATGTAGTGGAACCACTCCCCGCCCTATATTATGTAGCGCCGACCTAATAATGTGGTCAGAGGTGTCCAAACTCCTGCATTTGTAAAGACTGGTAGAATGTTAAAATCTGGACTAACTCTGTCCATGTGCTACAACTGATATTTGAACAGTGCCAGGGCAGTTCTAGTCACCAGTCGGGCAAGCCTAAACCCGGACCAGCACATGAACACCCTGATAATCAAACATGCATATGTGCGAGGACTATAAGCGTAGGAGTTCTGAATATCCTTGGAGTTAGTATACATGCAGCATGGGTCCAGAGCAGTAGGAAACAGGGAATGTCAGAAGTGTAGTACTGCGGTTTTCCCAGCAGGAGAATGGATGCCTGCTGTGTAAGGGAAGCGGTGAGGCATATGACAGAGTAGCTATGAACCATGGGTATACATATAAATGAGGCAGAACAACAATAGTGTAGTGGTTAGAGCATCCACCTAATGTAAAGGCATTCCTGGTTCAAGTACGACTATAGCACATATTAATTGTGTAATGAATGCCTCTGTGCTGTAAAGCCAACATTTATACATGTAAAGGTGACCGTGTGTCTCACATGGGGCCATTAACCGGATTCCATCAATCAAAGTGGTACTTTCATAAGGAATAAGGCACATGTAATCCCAAAGAAGTGGCAGTAAACATATGTAACTCAGAATAAGTAGATGCAAGTGTGCCTGCGCAGGAGTACGCAGCTTGTAGCATAGCAAATGTATGTTGTCTTGTACAGCTGTAACTTTTATATATATATATATATATATATATATATATATATATATATATATATATATATAGATAGATAGATAGATAGATGTGTGTATGGATAAATATCCACAGACATAACAGAAATATGCAATTATATATATATATATATATATATATATATACATATATATATATATATATATATATATATATATATATATATATATAATGAACGCCGAAAGACGAAAGCAAACATAAGGGTTGTGAAGGGAATCTAGAGCAAGTAAGGTATTATAAAGTTCTTGCAGCATATGTCAGATAAAGCTGCACAAGTGTGAGTAGAGCACAGCTATTCACACCAGAGGCAGGGTTATACCAGTGCTCATAACATCGTTGAAGTGCTATGTCAACATTATACACAGACGGAATATAGTACATGTTGCGACCACCTACACTTGTAACCCACAAATCGTTCGTAATCCATAACACCAGGAATGGCACGTATGTGCAAATATGAATGGATGGTGAGCCTGTGAATACACGAGGTGGTACAAAATGTGTGTAGGGCCCCAACACTCTGGAGAGGGCAATGTGTAAAGGTGTGTCATGGCTGCGATATCAGGTATATAATGGCTGTTATGCGTGGAAACTCAACACGGGTGTGCTGGAGAAACTATGGATATGTGATTATGGACACAGGAGTGTTAGGGTATGTTGTGCCAGTTGCAATGGAGTGGCCTGTGGAGGTCAGATAGTACGTAGGTGCGATTTCCAGATAGAGCGTCATCTGCGTGGAGACATGCGTGAATGGGCATATCATTGTCGGACGTTGTGCATCAGGGCTGGCAGCCCGGCACGTAAAACCTAAACGCCACCCATGAGCGGAACAGAGTTCTGCTGTGACAACCCCAAACAGGGAAAAGCAGAAAGACACAACTATATGCAGACATCAATATGTTGACGTACAATCTCAGTAACACAAACACTCATTCTATTAACATTAATAATATGAATGTGCACAGAAACAAACACAGTAGCAGGAATAACAGGCTGCGCATACGAGTAATAGGTTGAATGACAATGTATCACATCACACTTATCAGCGGCACCCCAGACATGAAAAATGTGAGACATCTGTCCGCTGTATAACGTGCAGTATACTGATCACAGGTTCACCAGAGTGAAGTGTCGGTGTCATAATGACTAAGGCAATAGTATGCTGTTGAAGCAGAGATAAAACCCAATAATCATGTGTAAGTGTCTATGTCCGGGAAATGTATAGGTTAACGGACACACAGATGTATATATAGATAAAAACGTATATATGTATATATATATATATATATATATATCTATATATATATATATATATATATATTTATATACACTTACACATTTACACAGATATATATATATATATATATATATATATATATATATATATATATACATATACATATATATACACACACACACACACACACACAAAGATATACTACAGATATATATAGATATATATATATATATATATACACAAACAACAGGTATTGATATATACACGTACACACAAAACAAATATATATGTCATTGTAGATATACACATGTACATAACTAGGTTACTTTACAGCAATTAGGGGTAACATATATACAGCCCGGGCATATGTGACTGCGAGGTCTAATAAATAAACGTTGTACCCCCCACACCACCCAGCTAGGCCGGTCAGACATACAGACAGGCAATAAAGATTACTACACTGATGCTGTCCAAAACACCGGCAGGAAAGTAGCAGTGGGAGAGATCTGCAAGGTCTACACTTTAAACATGGATAATGGTGTCCCTTGCGGGACCCTGAAAAGTCAGTGTATGTGTCAACCTGTTGTCATCGATGCGAGCAGGATGTAGGTGTACATGGAACAGTAGGTTGTGCAAGTGTGATAATACATGGGTTGACAAAACGTACAACATGTGTCCCGAGATGGGGAGAGTGGGCAATGTGTAGGGGTGTGCTCATACCCCAGCTGCGCTCACAGTAAGTATATTTCATGAGTGCTGTAGAGTGGTGCCAGGTAGGTGGACCATGGGTATGCAATAATGGGCTTAAGTGTGCAGGTGCTGGTTGGCAGAGATGTAGTAGGCCCGCCCAGTGGAAGTCATTAATATTCCTATGTGGGCATAGCAGACACCTATACATCCCAAACCTGTAGAGCACATCTACCAGATAGTCTGTAAACCATCGGGGGAATACATAGAGACCAAATCAGTGCTGTGTACCCGATTAGCATGGACATCCATAGTTATGAATTAGAATGTAACAAAGTCCAAATAAACACTTCCAGAACTAATGATATTAGGTGGACAGGTGGTGGAATACAGGTAATGACAGATGACAACATGTATGAGTCATAAACGGCATGTACCTCGACAAACGTGAATGAATACATATGCTCTGTGACTGTCAATGTGTCTGGTTAATAGAACCAATCATCTAAATGTGTCCCACAGGGTGTTATGCAGTGTTTCTGATACAGTGTTCATTCTCCCCCATTGGTATGTGAGGTCTGCTAGTGATGGAAAGTGCATAATTTGATGACCACCTCAGGTAGATGATAGCATAATAGATGAGGTTCCACACCCGTACGCCTTTGAGTGACACACCTGCCTGGGCAGTTGTGTCCTGCAAAATGAATGTTATGGCACATGGCCTGTGAGTTCCGGAAAGGAGGCCATATATTGTGTGTAGTGGTGTCAGAAATTAATTTGTTGTATCAGAAACAGCTCCATGTAATAGGAAACAGTATTAGCAATTATAATGCTACAAGAATAACCTTAACGTTTGCAAACCGTGGAAGTAGTCAGTTTACAACTGGCTGTGGGTATGTGTTGCCTTGACACATGTGATAGCTCTACATATAGGATCTATAGGGCCGCCACCATTCTGAATGGCCAGAGTGGGACCTGCTCTGTAGAAATGTCAGACGTACCAGGGCAGAACATACCTACAGCCATGCATAGTACAGCAATATACATATCAGCACAAATCAAAGCGTAGTCTAGCAGCTCTAAAGTTGCTTATGCTACTACATATAACATATCGACATGTCAGGTATACAAGACTTGTAACAAGCAACCACTACAGACACGTAGAATATGAGAATATCCCCTAATCAGGACAGTTGCAATGGCTAGAGTATCGTCACATGACATATGCCTAATGAGGGACTGTCCCATGCAAAGTGGGAAAGGTGTTATTCCTACAGTCTCTCGTCATGCAATCTGAAAGGTGGAAAACGTACAGTAGGTTTGCGGTAGCATTACATGCCAGACAGCTGCGTTAACAAAATCATATTCACATGTCAGCATTGCAGAGTATCGGTTCCCATGTATCAGGCAGATGGGAGCAGATCGTATGAGGAACACGCATATAATATGATTACGTCACTGCACAGGCCGCCGAGTCCGTACAGTCGAACGCCTGCTGTCGCCAAATGGTTAGACGTACCCAATACTGTAGTCATGTAGTCCAATGTAATACGCATCACAAGGGATCACACACACCAAGCGTGAATGACAAATATAAGCAGAAATTTTGGTGAGCGAGCGGCTGTAAGCGTGTTTGTCTACCAGTATGCCAGTAGTGCACTGTCAAAGAAATGTGGAGTCTAAATGGGTAAAAGGTGCTGTAACCAGAGATCAGCAGTACTTAACCCTGTGCAAACCCACGCACAACTGCTTCCACCTGCTGGAATGTGCCTTACCCAGTCCGTATCCAGAGGCGTTGGTCTGTCCACAAACAAAGAACTGCCCTATTCACGTGTTGGGAGCAGTACCCTGCGCACATAGCTCATGTGAATTAACAATAGACCATGGCATATGTACAGACAATAGACCACACACACACACACACACACACACACCATGCAGCACAGTCATCCAACAGTATAGCAATGTACTGGCAGATATGTCCAGACCACTGGTGTATGCATGCCTGGCCGTTCTGTGTGCCAGTGTGTGAGCATGCTCAGTATGACTGTTACGCATGTTGTTAACCGACATTACCGTCATACCATCATGTGTGTGAGCATGCCAAGTATGGACAACTGTATCACATGTGTCGCATGTCCAGATAGTCAGTACCGTGTTGCCGACCCCTCCGTTCTACACAGACAAGTGTCAAGCTGTGTCTGCAGGGTAGCTACTGGTCATGTGACATTGACAGTTGCTACATGTCTGCATAGCGTGGGGGGACATCCAAACACATCCACAGTCCTACACAGCACCGTGGGTGATGCACATGACTCTCACATGTGTAGGTTGGACGGGGGCACAGCTGACAGTTGTACACATCTGCCGCTACTGTATTGGTATGCCAGGTACTCCATGTCAGTGTGTGGACCTACCTAAATTGCCAGTTGGAGGGATACCAGTGTACGTCAGATCCTAGCGTTAAATACCAGCACAGTGGTGTTGAATGTCCTAGCTTTCACAACCTACATCAAACTGCCTGGCCTGCTGTAGCCTGTGTGTGCCTTTGGGGGTTGGGGTCATTCATTGGGCATATCCATAGGCCATTGTATATCATTTGTCTGTATTGGTCCACACCTGTCCAGCTGCATGGAACGTGTGTGGGCTGTACGGACACACATGATGTTCAGCCCATAATCTGCAGTGGGTTAGGACACCCTGTGTACTACTGGCTACCATTGTGACCCCCGTATGTGCTACAGATGTCATGGTGCCACTATGGACATGTACTGTCTGCTGCCCTAATAGTCGGCCACCCAAGTCTCTTGTATGCTCACATACATAACATAGCAATGAGTAAATACACATTCTAATACAACTGCCAATTTTTAGGTCAATAGACATACCCTGGGGGTGTTGTGGACCTGAGGACAGTGCTGGAGGGCTGCCTATGTCAGATGCACACAGTGCACCTCCTATAAATGGCTGAGCACAGGTAGTGTCATGTTTGGCATCCATTGTACTGTGTGCGGGTCAGAGGGGGGACATCTGTGGGTACCTACTGTGTCAGTGCATATGCCTTGTGTTGCCTCTTTGCCAAGGGCAGGTCATACTGTGCACAGCCTTTTGCCGACTGGACCCTGCTCTGGTAGTTCCTTCACCAAGTCACACTGTGCCTGTACAGGCCTTGGCAGTGGTGTTGGGCCATGTGGCCCTGCCCCATGCTGTTCCTGCAGCAACTGTTACTGCAGGATCAGAATGTGTAGCATAGCAAATACCATAACAAATTGTGTACATGTAGCTAGTGAATACTGCAGGGCTCCACCGGATGTGTCCGGATACCAGAACTGTGAACTGAACATCCCAAACACATGCTCAATTACATGTCTTGCCTGTGCATCTGCCTCATTAAGGTGTGAGTGTTCAGGTGTGTGTGCATTGCTGCTGGGTGTCATCAGCCACGACACCAGTGGTTACCCAGCATCCCCCACTAGGACACTGTAGGGGATGTTCATATTGGCAAAGGTGTGGTACAGCTGCGTCAGAAGTCATATATCAGAATCATCATAGCTTCCAGGGCAGACAGCACACACATTCAATCTAATGCCCTGGCCATCGCATATGGCCTAGCTGTTGGAGGGTATGCCCCTGCAATGACTGTAGGCCCTACCCCGGTCACCGGGAGGTGCTTTGATGTGTATGTGTGTGCAGGCTATAGCACCCAGTACCACAGGGTAGTCATCCATGTGGTTGAAGAGATGCATATTGCTGGTCTACTAATCACGTGTGTTGAGGACATGTACGTGCTCACTAGCATGTGTTGACATGGTGTCTGTGAACTGGTGCAATACACTGGATGCAGATGCCAGTGAGATCCCCATGATATCCCCAGTTGTGCTGTGTGAGGTACATGTGGCTAGTATACCCAGGCCACCACATACTGTGGTATCCACTGTGATGGGTTTCCCTCGGCCTGTTTGATGTGTCAGGTGTGGCAGGCACAGGTCAACAATCCACTGTAGGAGGTCTCTGTCCACCCCATAGTGCTCCACCATCCCCAGCTCATGTAGCCCCTGGTAAGTCACCCTGGGTCTATAAAGTCTTATGTCACCTCAGTAAGGGATGTTCAGCAGCATACACATCCTCACTGCCCTCAGCCTCCTGCACATGTTGGTCTATGTTGCCTGCTACAGCCCTTCTCATTTGGTTGGACTGTGTCATGAAATGTCCCCACAGGTATACACCGGTGGTGTAGAGTTCAGAAGAAACCTGTGTGTATGATGCTTGCTCACATTACCATACTGTTCAGGTGCGGGCTGGCCATGTCATCTGCTGATTGTGCTGATCATCACCTGTTTGTGCAACCTGTACACCCTGACTACCCCACCGCTGCTGTTGTCCCTCCCAATGTCACCAGGCAGGTATAGACACACCTCTAGCTTAGGCGTGCTAAGGCAGGAGCACTCCCGAGGCACAGTTCTGCAATGTACGTACAGTATGCCTGACCCCCCTTCCATGCTGTCAACTATATTCGAGCCCTGCACCCAGCTAACTACACACATACACACCAGGTATCTGCATCACACCCTGGGGATAAATGGGATGCACTATTGTCAACCTCATCTGCATAGTATAGTCTTCTAATGAATAGTTATATGACCCATACCGAACCTCCAAATTAATAACCACTGCTTAGTGGCGCTCAGATCCGTACACAACTGGTAACAGGTGCCTTACAATCATCATATTCAATGTCCCATGGTCTTCCCAGCAACAAAATAACTGGTGTCTACACAACTACAACCAGGGACCGTGCACACAACAGACTATGTGCATTACCACTACGCCATGGCAGATATACATACATCCCAGGTTATCACATACAGACCATCCGGCACAAACATTCAATAGTGCTGATGTCCCCAGACATATATGTTTATATCTATGTCTATCTCTCTATATCTACATATATCATATATATTGTTTATATACATATATACATAGATATACTCATATCGGTGGTCGAATACTGTGCAGGAGAAGTTACCGAAATGGTTCTTCTTGAGTGAAAAGACCTCCGACTGAATTGTCGTGTAAAGAGGCTGGCCACTTTCTGATCTGTGGCCAAAAAGCAGAACTTGGACTTTCTCAATACCGGAGGCTCAGGTAGGAAGAATTTTCCTTTTTTCTGTTTTAGATCAGGGACTAGGTTACAGTATATTGTTGTCAAGATTTGTTTTGCAGATCAGGGACAAAAGGAAGTACTGTATATTTGGTCATAGATCAGGGTAACAGAATAAGGTAGACAGTTATTCTAGATAAACTGTGAACAGGAACTGAGAACATGATATCACGTGATAAAAAAGGGTTACGTAACATTTTCTTTGACATGGGTAATCAGTGCACTAAAACATCGCGAGATCCGCCTCTAACCGAAGATGCAAAATACATGCAATTACAACGTTCTGATAACGTTAGGTATTATATGAAATATAAATAATAAATATGAATTTGATGGTAAACTAGATAAAACTTCACTAGTTAAACTCCTTAAACAGCTTAAATCTGATGCGGAAGGTCAGGCAAAAAAGCAACGCCAATTAGGCATTCCTCAGGCACACAGGTGGATTGAGGAAGCAAATCGTAGAGAGCAGAAGCTGAAAAATTCAAAAACATTATTTCTAGACAAAGAGGATAATAACTTGGTAATAGTGACAGCTCCCCCTCCTCCTCCCTTGCCCCCTCCTTTACCCTTTTCAGGATATGAAGCGAGTGGACAGGCTAGTCTGCCTCCGCATTATCCTGAAGTTTCTTTAAGACCACAACCATTTGTTAGAGATCCTATTGAAACTAGGTCCCGAACACGTAAAACACATAGGGACACAGAATCATACCAAATAGAGAGAAATCTACAGGATGAGAGTGAGGAAGAAATCTGCCCACTTATAGAAGTTCCAAATCCTCAGGCAGGACAGGAAGGGCAGGACCCAACACTCTTAGTATATAGACCATGGACACCGGAAGATATCCGGAAGGCTACTGAGGGAATCCCTCATCCGAAAGTTAATTTTACGAAATTTTTAGAAGATTTACAAGGCATGAGATTGAGTTACCACTTGAATGGGGAAGAAGTAGAAAAAGTAGTAAGACAGATTACAGGTCTAGATTGGCACATGATTTGTGGCAACTGGAATCCTCGTAATGCAGAATTTAAACCACTCCCACATAGTGACGCAGAGTTAGACAACAGAGTGAAAGGTCTGACAGACCAAATCTCTGAGAAATGGAAACCTAGAGCAGACTGGACTTGCATTAATCAATCCATACAACAGGAAAATGAGACAATAGATGGGTACTATGCTAGATTATTAGAATGTTTTAATAATCATAGCGATATGTCTGTTCCTGAGAACCAAACGAATGATTCCCCGTATGAACAATTAAAAAATGCATTTTTGAAAGGTTGCATTGCACCTATCAGTAGCTTCATTACGAAGCATATGATAGACCATCAAACAGGGAGGCTACAAGCCTTACTTGAATATGCTAGACATGCTGAAAAACATTTTAATAGTAAAAAAAAAAAGAAGGTGCAAACCTTCACTGCTGAAGACGGAGCTGAAGTATTTGTATTACAGTCAGGTAAAAAGGGCAAGAAGAATGTCCAGGGGAAGAAGCAGTCTGACAAACGATCAGAAGATTTTGAAGAAAGAAAAAAGAGAGGTGAATGCTTCAAGTGCAGGAAAAAGGGACATCTAGCAAGGGATTGTAGGCAAAACAAAAAGGTAATTACAGAAGATAAGGGAGATGAGGACTGACTATATGATAGTGAAGATACATCATGTGAAAGTCAGAAATCATCAGGAAAAGTTAATAAACAAAAAACAAATGTAAATGTGATAGAAGGAGTAGAGGAAGTGCAAGAAGATATGGAGAATGAAGAAAGTGAAATTTTGGACTTAGCATTATTGAGTTTAGAGCTCTACTTAGGAGATACGAAACCAGAAGTTACACTTCTGGTGGAGGGAAGGGAAGTCAAATTCCTGTGTGACTCAGGAGCATCACGGACTTTGATACACCCCTCCAAGTTACCAGAATATTCAGAATCACCTGATTATATACTAGTAAAAGCCGCAAATGGACAGCTATACAGGGAACCACTTTCCCATGATATAGCAATAGCTGACCCTGTTTCAGGTATGACCCAGAGAAGTAAAATTGTTGTTTCTGCAAAGTGTCCAGTAAACCTATTGGGCAGGGACCTTATGCAGATATTTGGCATAGCAGTAGTTACAACTGTACAAGGTATGGAGACACAGAGACAAATGGATACCTTTGTAGTGCGATCGGAGGGTGAAACTTTTTACTGGTACAGCCAGGACCTAGTCACGACTGGTCCAGGGGCAGTAACTGAGGAACTGATGAACGTAGCCATCAGTAAAGCCCCCTCCCTTGACACTGATCGACAGCATTTGTTACACTGTATTCTATACTACTGTACTACACCAGGACCTGATAGAGAGAATGAGCAAGAATTGTTTAGAAATCGTGCAACTAGATTGGTTTTGCGTACTTTGTACTGGGATACTGAGGGGAACAGTGTAGTTAGCTGTTCGTTACATCAAGAATTCCTAGCATTGTATAGATCAAATCGGTTACCACATGTCAGCTTGACAAAGAACAAAAGTGTCAAATTGGCAGACGTAGGAGAAAAAGTAACAAGATGGGAGAAACAGACTGATTTAGAAATATCAGAACAAGGGATACAAAAACAAAAACTGAATTGGTTGACACAGACACATCCAGCTGTACACTTGCAATCTAGTGAGGACAGCTGATTAGCGTTCTTATTAGAAGAAGAAGAAAAGGCCTTATGTGAAATTCCAACAACTCTTTGGTCAACAGGCAAGTCAGGTGTAGGACTTATTCGAACAGCAGGACCAGTTACAATTACCCCAAAGTCAGCTTTTAGACCACAGAAAAGACAATACCCTTTGAGAAAGGATGCAGAAATAGGAATTAAGCCTATAATAGCATTACTCAAAGAAGGAGTACTGGTAGAATCTCCTGATTCACCATGTAATACACCCCTATTTCCTGTTAAAAAAGCAAACGGGGAATGGCGGATGGTACAAGATTTACAAGCTGTAAATAATGCAGTAATACCTAGAGCACCTACTGTGCCAGACCCACATACCTTGTTAAATGATTTAGAACCGCAACAGAAATATTTCTCTGTGGTAGATATTAGCAATGCTTTCTTTTCAATACCTATACATCCTGATAGTCAATATTGGTTTGCATTTACATTTCAGGGTAAAAGGTAGACATATACTCGACTACCACAGGGATATTGTGAGAGTCCAACAATATTTGCACAAGAAATGGCTAGCAACCTGGCAGGGTTTACCCCACCGGGAGGTAGTCAAATTCTACTTTACGTCAATGATATCTTGCTAGCAGCCCCCACCCAGCAACAGTGCAGGGAGGATACTGTAGCATTATTGAAATTTTTAGCAACACAAGGACACAAAGTAAACAAAAGTAAGTTACAACTTTGGAGAAAACAAGTTAGATACTTGGGATATGTAATATCCAATGAAGGTAGAATACTAGATGAGGAAAGAAAAACAGCAATTTTGCAAGCACCTAAACCAGCAACCAAGAAGGAAATGATGTCTTTCTTAGGTATAACCAATTTTTGTCGGAGCTGGATACCAAATTATGCTTTGGAATCTGCTCCACTGACTGACTTGATATATAAGACACCATTGGCAGCACAAGATATCTTACAATAGACACCCGAAGCAGAAATGGCTTTCTGCAGGTTGAAGCAGTTGATAGCTTCTTCATTAGTTTTAGGACTTCCAAATTATCACAAAGGTTTTTTTCAGATCGTAGATTGTAAGCAAGGATATATGACGTCAGTATTGATGCAACAACATGGGGATAAGCAATGCCCCATAGCCTATTATTCATCACAGTTAGACCCAGTGGCGCGATCTTTGCCTCACTGTGTACAAGCAGTAGTTGCAGCTGCAATGGCAGTACAGGCTTCGGCCTCAGTGGTGTTATTTCACCCTCTCACATTGAGAGTGCCTCATGCAGTTGCAATAATTTTATTGCAAGAAAAAGTGGCATACCTTTCCCCTGCTAGACATCTTTCGTGTATGACTATACTGCTGAGCCAACCTCATATGACAATTGAACGATGTACAACATTAAATCCATCAACACTACTCCCAACTCCTGCGGATGGCACACCACACAGCTGCCTGCAAGAAATTGAACAGTTAGCTTTACCTAGACAAGATCTCACAGATATGCCCTGGGATAATGCCGAGGTGACATATTACGTGGACAGCTCATGCAGAAGGGGTCCTACAGGGAAGAATCTGGTAGGGTATGCAGTAGTTACAGACACTGAAATTTTAGAAGCTCAGTCCTTACCACACAACTTATCTGCACAAGCAGCAGAATTGATAGCTTTGATGAGGGCATGTACTTTAGCAGAAAACAAGTGTGTGAACATATATAGTGATAGTCAGTATGCTTTTTCTACAGTACATGTATTTGCACAACAATGGAAAAATAGAGGAATGATAACATCTAGTAAAACACCTATTAATCATGCGCAATTTATTTTGGAGTTATTAGAATCTATTCAGTTACCTATCAAAGTAGCTATTTGTAAATGTGTAGCTCATACAAAACAGTAGGATAAGATTTCAAAAGGCAATGCACGAGCTGATGCAGCTGCAAAGCAAGCAGCCTCAGACTCAGAAACTTTACTTTTAAATGAGGAATTACAGCCCTCTGAGATTTTAGATTTAGACATGTTAAAAACAATGCAGACGCTTACTACAAAATTAGAGAAACAAAAATGGGTAAAACGAGGTACAATTCTTGAGAATGGACTGTACATTTCCAAAGAAAGAAAACCGATATTGCCGTCTAATTTATTTAGATATGCAGCTTTGTTGAGCCATGGGCAGTGCCAACAGGGGGGATGGTACCGTTAGTAAACCGAATATTCCAAACATATGGATACACAAACTACACAAAAAAATTTTGTGCAGCTTGTCATACTTGTAACAAGCACCATGCACAAGGAGCATTTAAAACCAAGCAAGGAAGTTTTCCTATACCACCATACCCATTCCATACTATTTGTATGGATTTCATAGAATTGAATAAATGTGAAAGGAAAAAGTTTTGTTTAGTTATTGTAGACATGTTTTCTAAATGGGTAGAAGCTTTTCCAACCAAAAACCCGGATGCAGCAACAGTGGTGAAAGCCCTGATAAAAGAAGTAATCCCTAGATTTGGCATTCCGGAAAGGATTTATAGTGACAACGGCACACATTTTGTAAACCAGACAATCCACCAACTTGGGAGATTTTTTGGTATCTCCTTAAAGAACCATTGTCCTACCACCCACAGTCAGCAGGACTGCAGGACTGGTAGAAAGGTACAATGGTACCCTAAAAAGTAAACTTAGGAAGCTAGTAGAGGAGACCCAAAAGAATTGGATATACTGTTTGCCTTTAGCACTGCTGAGTATGAGAACGGTGCCAAATGTAAAGGGTTTGACTCCCTTTGAAATGGTTTTTGGGAGAGCATATTATGTGCCTCAGTGGAAAGCTCTCATGCCTGCAGAGCAAGAGGCTGACAGTTCATTAGCTAGTTATATGAGGAAACTGTTAACAAATAAATCTGTTTTGCAGTTTAACTCTTTTTTTCAGATAAGGAACAGACCAGACCGGTGGAAGCGGTCTTGGCCCCAGGGTCGTGGGTTTGGCTGAAAGTGACGAAAAGGAAGAATTGGGCAAGTCCAAAGTGGGAGGGACCGTACTAGGTTCTGTTGGCAACGCCTACTGCAGTTAGAGTGGCCGAGAGGACATCCTGGGTTCATTTGACGCATTGTAAACCGGTAAAGAACTTTCAACTTGACAAAAACTTTGTGACTGATACACAACCAGACCGAGATGGCCAAAAACAAAGCGAATAGAAATTTAGATCAACCCCAGAGATGTTGCATAATCATTTTGTTGAGTGTACATTTATTGACTGTAATTGTGACAATTTTCCTGTTGTTGTGGTTTATCCTACACACAACCACACAAGTGAAAGTGGGAAGGCGTGCTAAAACGTCTATAGACTGGCATACAAATTTTAACACATACCTAGCCATGAAATGAGTATATGCAGAGACTATGAACATTTCAAATTGCTGGGTTTGTACAGCTATACCAACAGCATATGGAGAACTGATAATGTCCGCTGTCCCTTTGGGGATAAATGAGACTTGGGAGAATTTACTTTTCGATACAGGAACTGTGAGATCACAGGACAAAATAGCTTTATTTTTACCTGTCACACAAAAAGGAGTTGTATGTTTTTATAAAAATGACACCCTCCAGGTGGGCTGGAGCAATTGTAATATAGCCATATCTTACCGATGTTATATTAAGAATGGTAATGGCAATACTTTTTGCAATACTAATTATGACTCGTATTTGAACTCATTGAAAACAACTATGAATGACATTCGCAAAAATCCAGTTTTGTTTAAACAATTGTCAGTTATAGATCAGAAAATGTTTCATGCAGGGCTGATGCGTATTAGTACTAAAGTAGAAAACTGTTATTTTATTTCTGGGAAAAAGGTATATAAATGGTTACCTGAGAATTGGTCCAGCAGTTGTTTTTTGGGTTATTTGGTTCCGGCAATAAGACATACTGCAGAATTACCTTTGGGTAAGATACAAAACGTGAGAGAAGCAGCCCAAAAACCCTTAGGTCCAGTTGAAAAACCTGTGAATCCAATTGGAAAGATCGAAGCTGGCTGGAAAGACCACAATTCAGTAAAAGACAAAAGCGAATTGACTCATTTGGACTTAAGTGACAGTGTTACATCTTGGGCAGGAATATTCCCAGCCTATGGAGCAGTCAAATCGATCTGGGAGATGAGGAAGTTGTTGAAACTTCTTGAAGTAATGAGTAATGCAACTTTTTCCACCCTAGAACTGGTGACTGATGAACTGAATGCAATGAGAACTGTTGTGCTACAAAATCGAATGGCTCTTGACTTCACCCTAGTGGCGAGAGGTGGTACGTGCACGCTTATCAAAGAAGAATGCTGTGCTTATATTCCTGACAATCGTCATGAGATCAATAACCACCTAGAGGTAATTCAGCAAGTATCAGCCATGACTGAACCAGGCCCAAACCCACTGACAGACTTTTTCCAGAATCTATTTGGGGGGGTGGGGTTCCATCCTAATGAATATTCTGATTACCATTTGTGTGGGTATACTCCTAATAGGAGCATGTGTTTGCTGTGGAATTCCCTGCATGAAAAGATTAATCAAAGATTTTATTGATGTATCTGTTACTGAAACTTTGTACCAAGATATTGAGATTGAAAGATTGATCTCAGATGACATTTTTTCTGAAGTATAGATTGAATGACTCACCTAGCTGAAAATCCTAAGTGGAAAAGGCTAGGAGATGAAATGACACTATGCATACTTCAAAATAGAATAAAAAGTATTAATAGGGGGGGGGGAATGTTAGAAAAATGTGTATTTGAATATATGAGAAATGCTAGTTTAAAAGCAAAGTAGTATATAATGCATTTCATTCTATTAATCATATAATAGTAAGGATTAATTCATGTGTAAATGTAAGTAGTTTTGAAACGGCAGTGTGGCTTGAAGCAAAGCTGATCTTTGACCCTGGCAGAATGCTAGCTTAGCAAGTTTTAATGTTTATGCTTTTCAGAAGTGATTATCTGCTGAGTCAGGAAATTAAATGTGTGAAATAATGAAATCTTCTGCTCTTTCCTGTTGGAATGATTTGGCCTTGTATATGTGTTACTGAGATAGCACGCAGCTGTGTGAGAAAGTGTAACAGAGAACAAAGACGTGTATTAAAAGACTGAAGCTGCTATTGTATTCGAACTGATATGAAACCTTGAAGAAGTAACTTTACAGAAAGACATTATGTCTGACCAGCTAGATAGCAAGGCCGTATTTTATCTAGAGGAAAAGTTTTTTTTTTAATATACAGCATCAACAGCTTTATGAATAGAGGACTGTAAGCTAAAGTGATGTAGATGCCCTGTGACATATCACGTCAGTAAGGTGGGCATAGCTTAAATGTTAAACCTATATAAAATTGTGTGCTTCCTGTTTCATGTCAGACAAAATTCTGTACTTGTACAGTTTTTGCCTCCTGGTGTACACTAGTAAACTTTTTAACCTGAACCTCCTGTGTATTGAAATCTTATTTTATTTAACATATACATACACACATATACATGTACACACATATGTAGATATTACATTTATACCACAACAGTGGACCACATGACAGCAAAGCATTAGACAGGCATGAAAAGGAAACTACATGTGCCACCTGCATCATGTAGTGTTGTTACTATCAAGGCATGTGTGTTCTGTTGCGTCACACTGGTCAGACTGTATTAAGGGTAAGAGTAGGGCTGCTGACGTTTACTCACCAGACCTATTGGTGAATGTATGTGTTGACAACCCAGTGTCTTGTCAGAATATGTGGGCTGTGTACACTATATAGGTCAGCAACAAAACACACTGAACACATCCCACAGCTAGCCACCCACAGATACCAACACATAGGGTATAACTGCCAAACGCACACACCTGCCATGCTTGGAATAGAGCACCTACCTGTCTAGTCTACCACACTAGAGCATTACGCAGTAACAGAACACGCTACCAAGTTTCAGCATCACTGCACTCCCAGAGGCATACTTCTAGGTGGATGACATCATCAGCAAAGGCAAAGACGCCGATAGGGAATGTATGGAGAGGGAGCCGTCTAAAAGCATTACTCTGTCCCCAGGCAGCTGGAAACACACAGACACACACACACACAGACACACACACACACACACACACACACACACACACACACACACACACACACACACACACACACACACACACACACACACACACTTGGCAGGGCCAGGAGTCAAACATACACCTAACTACCTTATCACACTACAGCATTACGCAGTTACAGAGCATGCTACCGAGATAACTGGTACACAGAACTCCCAGAGGCATATTTCTAGGTAGATCAGCAAAGACAAAGACGCGGATAGGGAATGTATGGAGAGTGAGCAGTCTAAAAGCATATTACTGTCCCAAGGTAGATGTAGAGAAATGCACAGCAGTGGTGTGAGCGGGACAACTGCCTATCTAAGGAGCACTATTACAACACTACATGGATACGAGACATGCCACAGACAGTACACCCTTCAAGACAGTCCCAGTGTGTTCAATGTAGGAATCCGTCCTGATGTGGGGTATGGACATCTGTTGCCTGGATGACCACTATCGCTATACAGGATTTCAATGGTCATGCCCATACACAGAGGCACATAACCAACACAAGGTGTCACTGGGCATGTTCACACACTTAGTAGCACATGTCCGTTTGGAATGTACTGTGTGTCCATCTACACAATGGCGTACTAGGCATGCTCACACACTTAGTAGTAGCGAAGGGCTGTCTTGTATGCACATGGATTCTAAACACGGAAGGGCACAGGTTAGAATTTACTGTGTGTCCATCTACACAATGATGTACTGGGCATGCTCACACAGTAGTAGCGAAGGGCTTTCTTGTATGCACACGGAAGGGCACAATTTGGAATGTACTGTGTGTCCATCTACACAACGGCGTACTCGGCATGCTCACACAGTAGTAGTGAAGGGCTGTCTTGTATGCACACGGATTCTAAACATGGAAGGGCACAGTGTGTCGATAGTGAACATTGTTAGCACAAACGCTGCACTACACACATCTGGCACTGGTCATCAGTGCTAGCTGTGTAGCATTCGTGATCACTGCTGACAATCCTGATCCAACAATGGGGATTACGGACATCTCTGCAGTGAGGAACACCTGGCATATGGCACAGTTGTGCACAATAGCACTACCACCGTATACCTCAGATACAGACATGTGGGCCATAAGACCGTGACGGACCGCTCCAGGTGTTACTGTCCCCACGTACATGAAGGCCACTCACATGTACTGACCAGTATACACTCAAGAGCCATCACAGATGTCTCAGGTGCAGATCACAGTGGTAAATGCCGCATTCTACTATGTAGCCCTCAGACATCACCATGTCCTTGGACCAGCAACACACATCCATACATTACTACACCACCATGTTACTCATGACCAGTGGACTGTACATAGGTCTACAGCAACTGTGCAGACTACACATGTACTGACAGGGTTCCATCATGTGGTATGCAATGCAATGATACCACAGTTCATAACCAGGTTGGCTCTACACATAACAGGGGCCCTGGGTCTTAAACAGCTGTAACAGATGACTGTCACTGTACACCAGAAAACACTCATGTTTGGATATGACATACATGTAATCGCAGTGGATATGTACATGGCCCACACACACACAACACATATGTACATAGCATAGCTTTTGCTGTCCTCTGTGCAGATAAGTGGCTACAGCAATCACACACATGCACATGGAAGGTAGGTCCATGGGTCCATGGCTGTTGAATGCTAACAGTACATAAGGTAGCAATGTTGACTGAGGTAGCATTCCCTCTGTACTAGTTACCCATGACAACCAACATATCATACAACAGTCTATATGTCATGTATGTCATCACACATGTCCACCAATTGCAATGCATACAAACATGGCTACATGACAGGAATGTAGGACCAACACACATGTACATGTAGTGGTGTGCATGCAGCTACCATGCATGTGCAGTAGCTGATGTATGTCATTCATCTGTGTCTAACTACAACATACAGTTTCAATGCAGCCCCATCATTGGCACCTGTATATGGTGAAATACTGACAGTACGGTAGGATGTACATCAGGTATGGATGGATGTGTGTACATAAAGTGGTGGTCCACCTTTGCAGATGGATGTTTGCTGAAGACAGCTCACAGGTGTGTCACAAGCCATCCTACCATTACATGTGCAAACAGTACGCTATGTTACTGTTACTTGAAGGTGAAGAAATACAACCTACACAGCGGTCAGGGTGTTACTGACTGTACATCACTTGACACCTGTAACACTTACGTCCTCCTGTGTGCATATAGCAGCACAATTGCCAAAGGTAGCATTGATACACATAATGCGGCCAATACAGCTGCATGTCTGTCAGATGTATCATCATATAGCAGGTGTATGATTCACAGTACTGCCATGTGTGTTTGCTTGTGTGACCATATATGCCGCGTATGGTGGGGAATACATCCCAATTGTTACACGCCTCTGTACACTGTTGTAGAGATCTGTACATATTGCAGTGTAGAAAGCAAGACGTAAGCAGGGGTGGTGTGTGTATCACACACATGTCAGCTATCTGTATGTGAATGACATTTGTGGACTCCACAGTGTGTGTGTTTGTGTGTGTGTGTGTGTGTGTGTGTGTGTGTGTGTGTGTGTGTGTGTGTATGTATGTATGGCTGTCTGGGGCATGGAGTGAGGGTGTATGCTACCATACAGAACAGACAGGATCCCTTACCCCTCATGGTGATGCAGTCTACTACCCTGTTGATGCCATTGGTCTCAGGCTTACTGGCTACCTGTACATGTTCATTCTCTGTGTCGCATCATGTGGGTGCACAGTACTGTGAAGGTGATTACCACATAGGCAGGGGTCCTTACCTCAACACTATCAAGTGTGCGTTATAGTGTTGGTGACCCCGTGAATGTTGTCATGTTACTGTATGTTTCTGTGTATGTCTGTGAGTGTTCTCATCCTGTAATGTGACAGTGTATTACTGCTACACAGTGAGGCCACATGCTATCAACTGGCCTCTAATGTTGACATCAGCCAGACCGCTGTGTAAACCCCTTGCACCATGTCACCATACCTGTGATGTGACCCGGTATGGATGTCACATCTCTAGCCACTGTAGCCTATTAAACAGCTCACATGCTTCTGGATCAGTAGATGTGTGGACATCTGTGGAATGGTAGCCTTTCTAACAGTGAAGTTGAGGCTACGTATAGCATGTTGGTATTGCTATACATGCCTGTGAGTACATATGGGAAACTGCAAACACTGCTACTTATTGGCACATGCAAGTAGACCTTAAGGAGGGAAGCAGGGCATCATTACCAACATGCTGTTACTGTTGCTACCAAGACACATACTGTGAACATATAACAATGCATTCTAAACATGTACTACATGGTATGTCTGGTACGTGTCAACAGTACACAACAAATGTAATATACACTTTTCGCTATTCTGTTCACCCTGTGCATCAGACCATATGAGCATGTCCCTGCACCGATGGTGTGGATGACAGGGATGCGGCACAGGTATCATCATATGCACAGGGTGATAATGTTTGCCAGGGGCATAGGCTGCACCAGTGGATGACATCATGTGTGTGGGTTAGGGCCGGTGATCTAATTGGACATGTGTGGTCGTTATGCATGTGGATGTTGCGGTGCCATACAGATATTTCTGCTGTGTGCGTGTATGTGTGCACACAGTTCTGCCATGTGTCCAGCCTACACAGGGGTATTATTGACAGCTCCAGATTGTACAGACCAGGATGTACAGCACACTGTGTCCGGCCACAGCCACATGACCTGTGTCTGCCAGGGGTTGCACGGGCACTACCAGGCAGAGGTACAGATTGGCTATTGTCCGATGACACATGTCCACTGGAACCGTGTCCCCGCTGGGAACGTCCAGGGCCACGTCCACGTGGCCTGCTGTGTCCTGGTCTGGACAGCGCAGCACCAGCTGCACTGCTACTGCTACCGGCACTGTGGGAGCGGGCATGTGAGGTGGCTCGTTCACGTTGACCTGCACCAGGTGGTGTAGCTGGCCTACATCCACGTGGCCTACACCTCACTCCTACCAGATGTTCCAGCACAGACAGCTCACACTCACAGATTGCCATGCCACTGTCAAGGATTCCAACCATGTCACCCAATCGCCTGTCCAGAACATCAGCGATCTGCTGTTGAGCATTTGCCAATGCCTAGATGTTGTTTAAAGAATGGATAGCAGCCCTCTGAAGCCTCTGCCCTTCTGTGTACTGCCATTCAGCATGTGCCTGTGCCACCATTACAGTCTGGAACATGTGTCTGATGACACCAGCTGCTGCACTCTGTCCTGCAGGTGCATGTCTGCCAGAGGTCCTCCTATGAGCAGCACTGGCCACATGCTTGTGTGGCACATCTGCAGTCATTACACTGACACCATGTGGAGACACACCTCCTGTAGCCACCACATGTCCCTGTTCTAAGCTAACACATGCTGACTGTCCTTCCTCTATGGCCACTGGTGATGGGGTATGTGCTGGCATGAGAACTGTGTGTGGGGAAGAGGGGGACATAGCTGGGATGGCAACCACTGGCACAAATTCAGCCCCTGACAACCCTGCCTGTACCTCATGCATATGTTCATCACTGCTAGTATCTGTGGGGACACTAACATCAGATGGACCGCAGTAGGGTAACGCACCTACATCACCTGTGAATGCAAACAAAGACTCTACATTACAATAGACACACAGACACACAGACACACCATGCATGTGATTTGACAGATGGCATGCAGCATGCATGTGATACAGCAGACGGCATGCAGCTCAGACATTAATAGTGGTAGTTAGCATACCTCCCTGGGTTGCACACAACAGCAAGCAGGTGTCATATTAGAAGCCATGCAGTTCACACAATCATGGTAGTAAGCATGCATCCATGTGATACACCATGTGGACCAGCACAGGTTAACAGTACACATGGCTGATGTGACCATGACATTGACATGTAGTATGACATGTAGTATGACATGTAATCTGCTGATGTGTGCATTGACATGCATACATATCTGGCACAATGGTGTCCTGACACATGTACAGTGGTGTAATGGGTATCACATTGCAGTGTTGTCTGTATGCCCTACAGATAGAAATCACTTTTAGCAGATGTGCATGTGCATTGAAGGGTAGTATGAGGCATCTACATTGCTATACATTGTGAAGTACAGACACTGTGCCATTGCATGGCATCATGAGGCACCTATATTGCTATACAGTGTGTAATACACACACAGTGCATAGCCATGACTGCGTGCAAACACATTACATAACTACTGTGGATTGTAACCCACGTCGCTGAGGTGTATACACACTAAACCATGCTGTGTCATGTGACAGGTCATTGGAAGACCTACGGATGACACCCCTGCACAACTACTAACATGTCTTAGCTGCCTGGCAACTGTGTCCACACATGGCAGACTTGTCAATACACCATGTCCCACATGACATTTATGTACCATACACATGAGGTGCACAGCTGACAATGATGTCCAACAGCAGCAAGGGAAATGTACGGTATCTGTGGCCTGATGTGGTGTCTATGTCTGTGGAAGCTGTACAGGTGACTACTGTCATGTTATGACACAGTCATGATGTTCAACACATCTTATATGGTCGAATTAAGTGACACCTCCACAAGCTGTGCACAGGCTTTTAGGATGTCCAGTGTTCCACATCAACTATATAACCATTCAACAAAGGCTATAGTTGGACCATGTGTGGACAATGTGCAACAGGGTGTATATACATCACATCTACTGTGCGGCTACATGTTTCTGGCCATCCTCCATGGCCATGTGTGAACATGTGTTGGCCAAATGTTTGTGATGGCCATCTAGCTCACATGTCTGTGTTGTCCCATATGACATACACCCATAGATGTCAGATACGTCACTGTCCACAGGGTTATGCAGACAAAGGGCTGTATGTTTGGTATGTGGGGTATGTATTATGGGATAGTGAGACAATATTGCAGCCGGAACACTACATGTCTGGGACTTGTCAGATGGCACATAACAATGTGTGCACCCATTGCAGGGGCATATTACACAATGGTGAATCCTGTGGGCTGCCCATATCCCAGCTCACTGTGTGGTACTGTTTGCGTACCACATGTGTTGTTCCAATGTATAGTACATATGCCTACATTGAACAACACCTCCACCGTTGTATGCACAGCTGTCCACACATCTAGCAATGACAGATACTGTGGTTTCATGTCGGTATTTCATTTAGTTTGTATATATTGCACATGGGTAGCCAGTGTGCTTGATGACAGATGCGACCTGTATATCATGACTGGACCATAATTTATGTGTACATGTGTTAACTGGCCACATGGCAAATAGATATATGCATTAACATGCCTGATACTGATAACTGTCTCACTTGCAACGGACTGATGTCTGTGCGGCACGCCAGAGGTACCTGTATAGGGGTGAGACAGCAGTTTGAACATTATCCATGACTGTATGACAGCTACAGGGTGCACTGTGAATGTTAACACATTCACCTGTACAATAGCATATAGTATGCACATGTGTGCATACACAGGGTAGCAAACTATAGTATGCGGCATGTGTGTAAACATACCTTGCATATGATGTTACATTACATATTGTACAGTGACATATGCAACTAAATGGGATATAATAGTCATATGTGCAGTAGTGACTTACCAGGAAACTCCAGGCTCAGTGGTTGGGAGACACCCACCTCCACGATGGCAGCTAGTGTTTGTGGATGCTGTTCTGAGGATGTTCCCAAGCTGGCCAGTAGCTCCTCGGTGTGTGTGAGTGGGGGCTGGGTTGGTGGCCCACCACCTGTTCCACCTTGTTCCCAGGTGATTGCATTGGCATGATGTTTTGCATGTCATATCAGGTCTGTGCAGTGTCTGCGCACCTGCTGGTAGGTGCGGTTATGGCCACCCACATCATTAACCCTCCTGCGTAGTTCCTGCCACAGGTCGTCACACTGCTGGGCATGCTGTGGCACATGGCTGAACGACACCTCATAGTTATCATGGAGGTATGGGATGAGGTCATCATCCTCCAGGCGGCTATACGCTGGCAGGCGTGAACGAGGTATTATCTGGAAGACATAATGATGGAGAAAGGTCACAGTATCACAGAGATGTACAGAGATACAGCTGCACATACATTTGTATTAAATCTAGTACATATGAACAGTTATCTTTGCAAATCGTCATGACACTGACACGACTGACATGTTTGCATCACACACATGTAACACCCGTTGTCCATTGGATATCATCACCATATATGTGTATCACCTCATTACATTGCTCATACTCTATGTGAATGCTGTCTTGATGTGGGCATATCTGTTTGCCTGTACTGGTGTTCTTACCTATCAGCACATGCCTGGATGTGTCCACAGTAATGCTGTTGTCCTTGATGCTGTGTATATGTCACATATCAACACATACATTGCCTTAACAGACATGAGCAGTGACAATGCACACATGCACATGGAAACCTTTACATGCATGTGTTTTGCCATATACATCTACACGGCACTGTACAGCAGTTCAACATACTGCCACGTATCGCCTGTGTTGCACATGTGATACACATGGGACAATGGCTAGCTGCACATTATTTGCAGGGATGGTTATCAACCATAGCATGTACAGGCAAGGTTTTCTAGCTGTATCCAACAACCATTTTACCACCGCCAGGTGCATCAGTGCCACATTACTGATCCCGACAGTTAATGATACATCTGCCATGCGGTCATCGCACCATGTTTGACAGAGGTGACATGTGCAGCTTTGATGGACAGGGTTGCATGGTATGCCAGGAGTGTGTAACATGTATGGCACAGGGATCTGTCCAGCATGTGGCGATCATTGTAGTAGGATGGTGGCTGTCCATGACATATGTCTTTCAGATCAGGATATGTACGTGTAGCATGTCCAACATCACAGTGTAGCACATGTCTTTATGCAAGGTAGCCAGCATGCTGCATAGTGGAGGTGAGGATTGTGAAGGCTGGTATCGCCCATCCACGCATGGCCAATACCCCTTAAAGGTGATATGTAATCCGATATTGGTCACCCAAGTGCTGAGTATGCCTGTCCAATGATCTCCATGCTCATGGATGGCACCCTGTCATGACATGGGTGCCTCGTATGACTACCTAATAGGCCTGGAGACATCACCAGCTCAGGGAGGTGAACTGCACAGCACCATCCCTTACACACAGTGTCCATAATGTTGACTGCTGCCTAGGTGGTAGTTAATGGGTACAGGGTTATTCACCTAGTGGTGACAATGCTATTATCAGCTGTTAGATTGTGCACATATGTCATGCACCTCACCCACAAAGCCCATTCTGTATGTTGTCCACAACACTGAGACAGCTATTGCTCCTAGGTCATGGCCATTCACATCCTTACATACACATATGCCTCCCATTTGTCTGTGTGGTATGGGCTACAATGAGGGGGGAGTACAAAACATTAACCCTGTTTTACTGTAGCTGACACTGGTGTGATATGCACATGTCACTCAGACACCTTTTGTAGTGTTGCTTCTGTCAACAGGCCACTGGTAGACCACTCCTGTGACATACGAAGGTACATCTAGTATACTCAGTGTGGCTGGAACACAGTATGGGTGATGTCCTATGACCTGTCACAGGTATGCTATGCAGTGTGAAATCATCCGTACTGTCATCTACATCTGTACTGCTAACATTTACGTTGATAAAGGTTCATATTCTTGCAGACCATACTCAGCAAGGCAATAGTGCAGTGCCTCCAATTATGACTGGCGTCTCCGCTTGTGGGTTGCAGTGGGTTTATATTATCCAACACCTTATCTGTATTGCATATTCATGCTCAGCACTTGTTCAGAACATGTAAGCACTTCATGAGCTGCTAATTACTATAGCACCCATTCAAACTCATTTCTTACAAGTACACTGTCTGTCCTTACATTTCCAGCTTGCTTACAGTACAACAGCTGTTGGACACATGTAACTCACATATCTTGTGAGACATGGTTGAATATACAGGCATGTCCAAGTGTCACTTACCAGTGTTATTGCCTGTCTATATGATGAATATGGCAAACATGAGGCAATAGAGCAATTGTCTCATGTACACAGTCAATGCTCACCTCCCAACATACGACACTACAGCCTGTGGGAGATGCACATATGTAGCCATGCTGGGGGTAATGCTCTCACCAACCCAGACTGAACCTGACATTCATGTGGGGATGTTTAACATTTGCAACTCACCCCACTCATCACATAGTCTCACTAGATCTCCACCACCACAGGCCACACATAGTATGACTACAACATTTGCAGAACTCTCCATACTCTCTGTGTAGGCAACAGAGGCAGCCCCCATCACCAAACACAACACCAATTACTTATAGCCCACAGACTCATGTGTGCCCATCAACTACAGCCAATAGGGTGTCATAACATACCCAACACACTGGTCATAGGTGACTCTGCAGGCAGTCACACTGATGTCCCACTCAGCAGGCTACACAAGGCGATAGTCACTTACATCTGGCTGTTGGGTAACAGGATCCGCAACATAACCTATGCACCCATGCCGCACCTCACCAGGTACGATCTGACTGTCATTCTCCATGTTAGTGTGACTGCCCTGAGATGTAACTTCCTGGACTACATGTACAGGGACATGCAATAGCTCTCCAGTCTTGTAGCCCAGAAGGTATCGCCCAAGCCCTGAGAAGCATTCTGCATTCATCCAGACTGATACTACTGTACAATGACTGAATGTTTCACTTCAACAGTTGCCTATGCTTCTACTGTAATTCCACAGGCATCCAGTATCTGTCTGCTTTGAATGACATGGTCAACAAAACACAATGCTTTGGCAAAGATGACCTGCACCTGTCAGCCCTGGGAGTACAGATAACATGTAATGCTCTTGCTGCTCCTATACTGCCTGTCTTGGACAGTTTCTAATAACATTCACCACCAGAACAGGAACAGGCAAGCAAAACCTGGGGTACTGTTACTCAATGCTTGACATCTTCATCTCTAACGCACTCAGGTGAGGCACTCCTTATAATGGACCACTTCAATATCTCTGCAGTGACTGGGGCCTGCCTCTAGGCTCCAGAGAGCACACCTGCACTGACAGGTTACACGCAGTCCACACCTTTCAGCCATGTAACCAGGACCGGAACACCCACAGTGGAGGTGTGTCCATATTTCACAAGGATTTACACACCTCCAGGCTGGTTCCTTAGCATAATGCATCAGAGGTGATCCATGTGCAACTAACTGTGGCCAGAACTGCTATACACATTGTAACTTGCTACGGATTCAACAACATACCCCACGGTTACCGGCCCTCATTTCTTGGTGTACTGGACAGTAGGGTTCAGACAGGTACTACTGATGTGAGACTGACACTACCCCACACTTAACTGGGACACCTACTCATGTACCGACACATTAGGCCAATGCTTTCTGGGATTCATAACCTCCACTCGGCTGGATCAACCCATACACACCACCACCAAGACCAACAATATCCTAGACATGGACATTACCAACATGTGACTGGTGTTCCACACCTGGGGTTATCCCCTCATTGGTAGTTTCCGAACATATGCTAATCACCCTTGTTATCAACATCCCGGCACCACACCCTTCACGGAATACACAATACAAGATTTCTACAACGCCTACTTCAGACATCTTATGACAGTGGTAGTAAATGTCATGAAACCCGTGCAGATGGACAATGCACTTACAAATGCTGAAACATACACCAGTGCACTTACACGACTGCATGGATCATGCTATCCCAAACAGAGACATGATGGTACCCACCAGATAACGGACACCACTCTGGGGGCCCAGTTCCATGCACATAATGTACAACAGAAGGTGGAGGCTGTTGCAAAGTGGAGTACAATCCCATGGGTGGGGTAGCTCACTGGTCAGCCTCAGTAGGAATCCGGGATCCCTTATCACATCCTCCAAAGCTAGCTATGTAAACATTACTGCAACACATTCCAAGGGCTACCACAAAGCATTATGGAGGTATGTTAGTACTCAATGGCAATACCCACATCTGCTCTGACATACGATGGTTAGGCAGGAACATTACAGACCGACTGCTATTGGCAACATCCTGGCAGATAGGTTCAATGCTAACTTTACACCCTCTCACTCCCTACAGGGCCAAAATCCATACAGGAACAATGCAGAGTCCCTGCAGTCACAACTACACAGTTCCAACCTGCACTCTCTAAGGCCTGGAACACAGACTCCATGTGACCATCCAACATCCCAGGCTGTGATTTACACAAACCTCAGAACGACATGGCTCCCCACTTGGTCACCAGATTCAGTAATAGCCTTGTATCAGACATTGTGGCTCCTGAATGGTGCACAGCAACAGTTATCACACTCCACACAGGTGGCACGACAATGAACCACAGGGACTATTACCCTATATGCCTGACTGGACTGTTCTGCAAGGCTATGGGGCACATCATCATGGAAGTCATTCACAGAGACATTGGTGGCCTCCAGACCTTTGATGCCACCTGAGTTGGATTTGTTAGGTCCAGACCATGGCTCCTACACCTGGTGGACTCCTTTGATACAGTTACCAGGGTAGTTGATGATGGTAAGGGGGTCCACACAGCCTACATTGTCCTCTCATTGGCTTTCAGCACCGTTCTCCATTCGGGTATTGACAACATACATATCCACCTGCACATCGACCCCTACGTCTCGGGATGTTATGCAAAGTGGCTCACTGACAGGACCCACACAATGAGGGTAGCATACCATGGTACCTACTGTAATTCAGTTACACTTGGCATACCACAGTCCTCGGTCATAGGGCTCCTCATGTTCAGTATATGCTTCCCTGAGGTACAGGCTAGCACAGAGGGACTTTCCCTGAATAGGATTCCAGATGACTGCAAACAAGGAGCCATGATTGATCCACCAGCTGATACAGACACCCTCCATATGGGTGTCACTGTGACGGATACCTGATGTCAATAACATGGCCTCAAGCTGCATAACAGAAGGTGCATAGACATCCCCTTTGGATTACACCAATCACCCACAGACTATCACATAGGTGGTAGCCCCCTACATACATGTGACATTATAGGGGATCTTAGTACACACGTATATAGCACCCACTCCTTTGATAACCATATTGCCAATGTGGCATGGATATCCTTCTACGTGGCCACCCTTATCTGTAATGGGTTTGTAGCTGGCACAAAGGCACCCATTGTACATCTATACTCTTGACGTATGACACACATTCAAGGGTACAACACCCCTTTTGTGGTCTACCTTACAGAACAGCAACAGCTTTACATACCACAACATTAACACACCATGAGGATTATTGACCTCTGAAGGATGACATATGAGGCACAACTATGGACACCACAACTGTACACATTTGCATACTGCATACTCAGAGGTGATCTCTGCTGAACATACAGGGCCCATGTTCACAACAATATTTATGGATATACTCCACATAAGCAACATAAGCAAAGGCCACTGAGAGCAACATGCTCATGGATATGTGCACAAATGCAATGATGAGTGGGACATGCTTGAGGGATACATTCCTGAACCAGACACTCACCATGCTTTGGAACATGATTCCTGTGTACATCAAGCAGGGACACTCACTAGCACTCTTCATAAGATACCTCGATGGGTGGATGGGAGACACACATGTACACCAGGGATCACTGCAGTGGTTGTACTGTACACAGGTGCAGGTAACACATGGCTCTGCTGTTCACAGACTGGACACTACCCTAGGGAGGTGCTGCCGGTGAAAACACTGTCATTGGGCTTACACATGGACTTGTCCAGACAGCATAGTACCTCACTATGAACCTGTGAAGCTATTACATGTCCTTTTTGCATGGATAATTGAGTAGCTCTTCCATTTCAGCTAGCTATCATGCTGTTACAGTGTCCCGTGACTACAAGCCATATGTATCCTGTTATTGTGTATTGTACATGCCAGTAGACGATACCTTTTGTTTGCATGATATAATAGATGCTGTGTACAATATCTGACATATCTACCTAAAATACTGTACATTACACATATTTTAAACATTATCCCATAATGCAAAGCATACTTGCACAGCAGGACCACCTTAGGCATGTTATTCTCGTTATATGCCCATACACATGCCTACTGTGACAGTATATCAACATATACTATCCCCTGCTATGGCACGTACTTGTTGGACAAACCCTACCACTGACGGTGGGTGGTGTGGAATTGTTGTGTTTAAAGCCCTCATGTAGCATCCCTTGTGGTGTATGAGTTGTTTACCTTGTGGCCCACAGCAGGACACACAATTTCTACAAGCATTACTATGCTCAACAAGACATCACTACATAATACCTTTTCCCACTTTATGCATTGCGTACACTTTAATTAATACAAAACAGGCTCTACATACACTGACATACTGAGTGTTCTACATACCTTGTTTCTGAGTCTTTGTAAATATCTCTCTTACACCTTTACTGTTTAAACGGTTCTATGGTATGAGCATACGGTTTGAATGTATGGCAAGGCATCCTTATATACATTGATACCTGTAACATGTGGTATCCTGCCGCCAATTGGTGTTCCTGAGTAAATTACTACATGCACATCAGCTGTGCAGCTACTGCATTCACCAATTACATGGCAACAGTGGAGTATAACTGAATTCTCCACTTGGGCATTGCCCTTTTGCCCTACCTTCGGGGAGATGGCCTGTATGTGTTTTGTTGTGAGGAATTGCAACTGCTATTTGGAAAGACACAGATATTTTGAATTCATGTCCCCCATGGATTGTGTGTGATGGCTAGAGTATGTGGTTCTACATGTGAGTGTACCTGTCATCTCAACCGTCTGATAAGGGACTATTGCAAACAAATTCTGTAACATTGCCGTCTGTTCTATTATACAATAGCTACGATTTCACATGGTGCCTTTACAAATGTGTCTCTCACAAGGTATGTTAAAGGTTCTGCAGATGTAATTGAGTGAGTGGATGTTTGTGATGTTATTACAGTCTGTATTGCAATTGTTTAGGGTGTGGGGAAGATGTAGGTGGGTGTACATAGCATATACAGGTTTGTGGGGACTGCATTTCGACATATTCCATATATGTGTGTGGGCTCCTTCCCTAATTGAAGACCTATCATTTAGTAGACTAAGAAACTATGGTTGTTACGGGCTTATACATTGAGCCATTGTTAATTGATTTCTATATAGCATGCAGGTGAGCTTGATACTTCAAAACTTCCTGAAATACATCGATATGTAAGGGAATATTACTAAATGACAGCTGTCTCGTGTATTTCTGTCACAGGTATTTGCACTCATTGCAGTTGTGTTGGTGACTGAACCTCTTTGGCATGGGTTGCCACCTTTTCAAATGGCCATAGTGGGACATTTGCAGGACACACATCGGTGTTTACAGGCCGACACATACCCATGGTCAGTACACAGGATAGAACATACTTTTATCCTGAATACATACTTATTCTTGAAGCACTTTAGCTACTTATCATGTTTCATGTAACATTTACATATTTTAGATACAGGCATAACTATTTAATGCAACTATTACATAATATATGGGACATAATTATGTCCTACAATCTCGGACATTTGCCCTTTTTAATATTTTTTGTTAGGCCACAACTGCCCAGGGAGGGGCTGTCCCTCTTAAAGTGGGACAGGTGGTAACCGTATGCCTACGGCCAGCTATGACCACACCTGCCGTAATGATGTACCTCCGAGTTAGCACTAACAGACACAAGATGCAATCACACACATACACATTTCAGTCCCACAGAAATGCACATGACACCCTCAACACACACATACACAGACTACAGCAATCAAACTGAAAATGAAAATACCAAGCAGTAGCAACCAGATAAAAAACGGCACGGACTGTTTATTCAAGATATTCAAAGTAAGCGCTTTTGGCTGCAATAATATACAGCCTTCCTCAGACAAAGTACAAAGCCACAGAATTACACTGGGCTTAAATAATAATTCAATCCACTTCAGCTGACCCAAACAATTAGCAAATTAACAAATTAACAAGTTCATAAAGCTTATACATAATTAGTATTGCCCCTACACATTTTCATATATAAATATATAACTATATAAAAACATAAGTATGAATGCCAGATAAAATACAATGAGACAAAATGATTTAAATTTAATATATGATAATAAAAACCACTCAATATGCATATAAATATATATATATATGTATATATACATATATTTAGATTTAAATGTAAATATGAATATAAAAAAACACCAACCATATTATTTAATAACCTTACTAAGAAGGCATCATTGCCTACTAATTTATCTACGTAAGGCTTTTAATTTTAAAATACACTTAATAGAGGCAACATCATTTAGCCCTGGTGGTAGCTGTGCAGATGTTCTAACTTGCCAAAACAGCTCCTGCTCTTCTAAATGGAGCTGCCAGGGCCCACCTCTAATATCAGTATTCACCTGATGAATAACAGAAAATAGGAAACTATGTTCTGGATATTCAAGAATATGCCTAGCTAATGCGTTTGTCAAATCATTCCTTCCTATGGCATATAAATGTTCATAAATTTGCTTTCTCAGTTTCTTCTCTGTTTTGCCAATGTAAAAGGAAGGACATTTTTCACAAACAGCAACATATACCACCCCACTTGACTCACAGTTAAAGTTTCCTTGGATGGAAATATTTAATTTATTAATATTGATTTTACTACAAGCTACAACATATTTACACTGGCTACATATTCCACATTTTCTCATACCAAATATTTTTTGTTTACTAGAATTCCTACTTTTTCCACAATTGCCTTTATGTTGGAACCCCTTCTATATGCAAACATTGGATGCATGCCCAATGTTTTAGCTAATGCTCTGTCTTCCAAAATTATATTCCAATTTTTAGTCAATATATCCCTAATAGCCTGAAAATCAATGCTATACATGAACAAAAAAGTAATATTGTTTGATACCAAATCATTATTATTATTATTTGTGCCCAACTTAGTCAACCTATCCAATAATGCACCTCCCAGCAATGGCTTAAAATGACCATTTTGTCTTTTGGTCTGCACTTCCTCTTGTAACTGTTTTATTAAATTATATGGGTAGCCTCTACACAGGAACATTTTGCCTATATTATCACATTCTCTAAGAAAGTCAGCCTCCTCTGATATCATCCTAGCAGCCCTAACAAGCTGTCCTTTAACCACACTTCTTTTTTGATGGAAAGGGTGACAACTTGAAAAGTGAAGGTAACTATTCGAGTGAGTTGGTTTTCTATGGATAAAAGATTTAAACTTGTTGTTAACCCTATCCTTAGATATAGTTACATCTAAAAAGTGCATTTCTTCCATACTCATAAAGTATGTAAACTCCAAAAAGTCAGTCATAATTGAAATGCTGTCTATGAAGTCAGAAATTAAATCCGGTGAACCATTCCAAATGGAACACATATCATCTTGGTATCTTGTATACCAAGTGACATGTTGTTGATATAATTCATTATTAAACAAAAATTCATGTTCCCAGAATGCCATTACACTATTAGCAAAACTACACCTGCATGGTGAACCCATGGCAATTCCAGTATTTTGTAAATAAAACTGATTCTTAAACACTAAAACGTTATTGGATAAAACAATTTCCAGGAGGGTCTCCACAACATACATCTGCACAGAAGAAGCATTTTTAGTAAGCATAAAATTCCTGGTCCAATCTATACCAAGTTGGTGTGGAATTACAGTGTATAGATCTTTTACATCTACTACCAGAAACACATACTCTGAATTATATCCAATTTTACTAAGATTTTCCAAGTAGTCCCAGGAATCTTTACATATCTGGGGTTCCCCTTGTAACATCGGCTTACGTATCCCATCCACAAACTTCGCACAAGCATAAGTAATATATCCTCTCCCATCAACTATTGGCTGAAATGGGGGATCTACTAAATTTTTATGGATTTTTGGTGTGCCAAATATAGTGGGAATTTTTTGAGCTGGCATGGATAGAAAGCGAAAGGTGCTACAATCAATACTTCCTTCCAAAAATAAATCATCCAAGATACCCCTAATTTTCCTATAGGCTCCATTTATCTCATTAAGACTGGAAATTGAATATATGTCAGACTGCAAATGGTTTAACATCTTTTTATCATATAAATATTCATCCATGAACACCAGCCTCCCTCCCTTGTCTGGTTTCATGACTCTAACCTTACAGTCAAATAACAAAGCAATAAATTCCAGTTCATTCCTAGAGATGTTACTTGTTTTTTTGTCACTTACAGCAAAACAATTATTACTAAGCTTAGCAATCACAAACACAGTTGAACACAGTACCTACCTGGACCGCAGCACTGGCAGCGATAACTAAATATCCCTTAACATCGTGATAATATTACTCTTGGTACTTGTGTTCCGGGACTGTGGTCTTTCGGTCTTTCAGCCTCGTGATTATGCGTGTCGGTATGTGACACATTCAACAGTTGGCAGTATCCTATTTATTTGTACCTCCATGGTTGTGTACATGTCATTGACCTATCTATATATTTGCAGATATAGGTGAATACGTATATATCAACATATATCTCTCTATCACTCTTTCTGTCTCTATTTTATATATATATATATATATATATATACATATATATATATATATATATATAAAGAGAGAGAGAGAAAGGGAGAACACACCTTTCGCTGTGTACATGTCGGTGTATACTGTTCCTGGACTCCGCACGTTTGTGTTTTAACCTGTCACAATACACACCTGCCATTGGTACATCTTGGGTAGCTTAGTGTTAGGTGATTGTGTACATGATTGCGTGTTCTACTCCTGGCAGTGGTTGTTTTACCCTTCAGAGCAGGCACTATTAGTACAGGGGTGAATAATGCTAGTTTCACCTGTTCTGGACATCGTTGACTGTGATCTGCATGATATTCAGAAAAGCTTAGCCCTGTTTCGTGCATATCCATATAGTCATGTTTAAACGACGCTTACCAGCACTTGCCAATGCATAATACTGCTGACATGTGCTAAACCTGATCTGATGACCTGCATCCAACATCCATTATTCGTGCCTTTGGGATTACGTAACGTCCCTTGCAGGATGTGGGACCGGGAACATGCACGACAGTCAGTGCATTTACCACTTGGGCATCTGGGATTTGTACACGTGTTATGGTGTTTTGTATGTGGACTGTACTACGGCTGTTACTCCATACTGCAATCAGATCTGTAACTCAGCTTGTTTACATATGGATGAGACCTATTAATGGTATGTACAAGTGATGTTTAATGGATATGCTCCAGCATTGGTAATGTATGTCACAGTGAGCCACACACTATAATGTGCTACACCTTCACACAACCATAGGTGGAAAATTCTGGGGTGACAGATACCTGTCATGGGTACTCCCCATGCTTTGCCACTACATCCCTGATTACATTATATGGAGCCCCTCATTAACACACCAGGTAAGCCATGCAGAGTGTGTGGGGAACATTGATTACACACATGGATACTGCCATTGCCTCTGCTCCACTGAGGGACAGTTGGTTAATCAATGTGGTGGCGACAGCAGACACTGTTTGCTTCGGTTGATGAATGGCCTCTAACAATCGGGCATGTACCTACCGATGTACCTAGGAACCTATACATACAGTATCAACATATGCTGTTAGGTGCGTGTACTGTTCAGGTGTTGACATTCCTTGTTCCAATAGCTGTTGTGTGTTAAATGGTTGAGGGCTGCCTATGTAGGATTCATACAGTAGGCCACCTATACATTACAATTTACAGGTGGTCGTGTGTGTGTGCCATCCAGTTTACTGTGTGTGCAGGTGGAGAGGTGTGTCAGTCCGTAGGGGCCTACACTGTCAGTGTATGTGCTATACGTTCCCTCTTTGCCAAGGCATGGGCATATTGGGCACACCTCCATCTGCCTACTGGGGCTAGCACAGGGTGTTCATGGTCTGAATCCCTCTGTGCCTGTGATGGCCTTGGCAATTGTGGCGGGCTGTGAGGGCCTTCACCATTATGTCCCTGCTGCAGCTGTTTCCACAGGATCATATTATGTAGCATGGCACATCCTATGAAGATGTGGGCACACGTGCCTGGAGAGTACTGCAAGGCTCCAGCAGATATGTCCAAGCAACGGAACCATTATTTCAGCATTCCAAACACACGCTCTATGATTATTCTGGTTTGTGCGTGTGCCTCATTATGGCTTTCTTGCATGGGTGGGTGTGCATTTCTGATGGGAGTCATCATCCACGGCTCCAGTGCATAGCCAGCATCCCCCACAAGGTGGCCATGTGGGATGTCCCCCTGACAAATACCTGATACAGCTGTGAGGCATGCCAGATGTGGGAGCCATGGTAGCTTCCAGGGCTGCCAGCACACACATCCATAATAATGCCCTGGGCATTGCACATGACCTGGCAGTTGATGGAATGGTATCCCTTGCGGTTTATGTAGCGCCTACCATGCTCACCGGGTGGTGACTTGATATGTATGTGCATGCAGTCTATCACACCCAGTACCTCCGCGTAGTGTGCCACCTGGTGGAAGAGATGCATATTGCTGGCCAACTTCTCCTGAGTTCGAGGGAAGTATATATGCTCATTGGCATGTGGTAACATAGCATCCAGGAACTGGTGTAGTACCCTGGATGCTGATGCCTGTGAGATCCCCATTATATCGCCAGTTGGCCTTTGAAAGGTACCTGTGGCTAGTATTCGCAAGCTTACACATACCTTCGTGTCCACTGGGATGGGTTCCCCTCTGTTGTTTCTGGATCTCAGGCATGGCCGGCACAGCTCAACTATTTGCTGTAAGATATCCCTGCCCATCCTGTAACACTCTACTATCTCCAGATCATGTAGCCCCTGGTAGGTTACCCTTGGTCTGAACACTCTTCTCCTCCTCTGGGGCCTGCGGTGGTTGTCAGCATCATCCTCCACAACACCTTCAGTCTCTAACACATGGTGATGAATCACAGCTATGGCAGCTCCCAACATGTACATTGTAAAAGTTCCCCGTCTGTTTACACCGATGGTGCAGTGTTTGGGAATACACAGGTGTGTGTGAGGTGTCTTCACACTTTATACTATTGTGCTGTGAACACTGATGATGTCATAGGGTGTGTATGTACCATCGGAGCTACAGGGTATCTTATGTGTTTTATCACAGGTACTGCTATTGTGGTGCCTTTGGTGTTGAATTACATTTGGCTGCCGTGGATTACCTCTTGCCCTTCCCTTAAGATTTCTTAATGTTTCCCCTCCCATTTTCTGGCATGGATCCAGCAGCCTGCTTTCATTTGTACTTTCCAAAACCTGGCTTATCTTACAACATGTGTTCTATGGCCGATCTACTGCAGGTTTGCTTTGCTCTGCTATGACAGTTCTCTTTTTTTTGCAATCCGACACCTCCCCTATCCTGTTCTGCAGGTTGTTGCGAGCAGACTTGTTAGCTGCCGTCGATTGCCCACTGTGAGTTAATAGGTGTTAATTGCTCAGTTGTACTCCAATTACCTTACTGCGGCATTTCCTTATTTTCTTCCCCTAACCTTCCTGTTTGAGCTATGGTGCGCAGCGCGTGCGTCCGCTTACCAGGTTTCAGGCACATTATCATCCGCGTACACATGCGCTTTCGGGCACCATATGTGCTCTCAGCTAAACGATCGTATACCTACATCCCCACCCCTATCCTGCGGCTTTGCTTAGCAATGGGCAGGCCGGATTTGCATTGCTTGTGCTTACAGCTACAGTGGCACACGCCACTGCTGATGTCATGTATACCTCCAAACCACTCCTCGGTGTTGTAGCTCTGTGCTGTATGGTACATCCTTAGTCCAGCAGGACATTTGCGATTCACTATTACTTGCCTCATTTGCATTGCATTGACTACTAATTCATAGTTACCTCGCCGAACACTGTCACAGTCCCTTAGCAACTCTTGCAGCTTGGTTGTGGTGTACCATGCATACCATTGAGTATTATGGTGAAATCATGATTTGTATTACATTGCGATTTTATGACATTTGTGTATATTTTCCTCGTGTTCCCATTTGCGCACACATGCCCTGCGGTTGTACTTTGCGTTACTGTGGACATGACATTAAATGTTGTTTTTTAGGTATTGTGCATTGTTTCTTATGCCATTGGCTATATATTTAGCCATTGGCGTATGTTAACTTTGTAATACATGAGTCTGGTCCACTTTCATAGTTCCGATGTTCTGTTTGGAAAAATGTAAACCATTTATTTTTGGTTTACATTTCTGTGGGCTTACACTACACCTGCACCACTTCATGAATCGCTGTGTACCGTCATTTTCATGGTGCAGTACTGCGCATGGGGTGATTAGCATACCTGTGCCGAGGGCTGCGCAGATCTGGGGTATGCTGGTAGTGCACGTGGAATTGGATTGTACCTGAATCGCTCGGCGGCCATATTTGGCGTTACACCACCTACTCTATGCCTGCACCTGGCGCAAGCTTCATGAATCCCGGGGTCTGTCTATAATTCCCCTGTGGTTTTACATTCTGACCTTGTAACTACAATGCTCTTATTGTGGATTTCCAAGACAGTTTTATTATATAGCACAGTGTGAGTGACAGTGATGAGTAATACGTTATTATTCAGAGCAACTGCAACACTAACAATGCCATACAATACCAGAGTAAACAGTTCCAGTACAGGATATCAATCTTTTATTTCTAGGCACAGTGTTCGTATCTGACAGACCTGTGGGAGCAATGTTTCTTAGCACTACCTGAACGTTGCCACACAAATTACCAGATTCCACATTACTATTATGCACATACGTCTCACTCTGTTACTCCATGAACTCTGGTCACAGCTTGACAACATGGGGATGTAGATGGGACATACTTGGCTTATTACTCTCATAACATTTTGTGGAGTTGCTAGAGTGACAGGTTTGTTCTTATATTTTCTTTGTATTTCTTGTTTGTTGCCTAAACGTCTGGGATCACCCCATTGATTTGCCAGGGGGACAGGATGACAGGCAGCAGATATGGGCCGATATACTGGACATTCTGGACATATCTGTACAGTTATGGGGTATGATTCTGCATACAGCCTACTACCACTCCCAGGATTCAAACCATGGCTGTGTGTGCTAAAAGTACAACAGTTCATGTCTCAGTTGAGTGTGCTATTTGGATTTTGTTGTGTGTCTTTTCACTGTTTTCTGTCTAAGTCTCTCTCAGTTGTACTATATGACCTTTTGGGATTACAACAGTCATATACAGACATTCCTACACATTTTATTTATGTAGCACAGTGCTTAATACTACAGTACTATTAAGAGATTGCAACTCTACATTACCATATGATACTAGATTACAACTATATGAGACTCTTCCTGCTATATTCTCTGGTGTATGGAGTACATGCCTTAAACAATACAGGTTTTATGCAGGCAATTAACTTACTACTACTTTTAGATTTATTTCCTATGACAGTAATGCAAGAGTATTACTAACCTACCTCACGTCGCAGCCACTGCAGTGTATAAGTATGGGCTTCCTGGTTTGCAGGCTGCTCATCTGCCACTGTGAAAGACATAAGAGGAGTATTTAGCCATACCTATCCATAATATACATGAGCTGGCAATTATTTAACAGGTAGTGGATTGATACTTACACATGGCTGGGACATCCCCTGTCCTCCTTGCCTCTTGGATCTACTGATCCAAGGGATCCCCCTTTCTCTGTTTCAGGTCGGCATAGTGATGCCTGACCTGCTCACCAGTTCAGGGTATGCCAGTGGTAGTGGTGAGGTCATGGGCGAGATGGTCCCAGGCTTCTGCTTTGTATTGGGGACCTTGGTACTGGCCCTGCAGCAGTCTCTGGTCATGGTTTTTCACAAGGAGTCCTGCCATGACTCTGGACTCCCGGATGCCCCAGCGCTGCGCCTAAAAGTGCACACCCTCTCACATACCAGACATAATGCCTACAGGAGGAAGCTGCAACCAGTTATGACATGTATTCCCACCTGTTGGGTTTAAATAGGGCTGGTTTCCCACACTTTGCTGTGATTGGATGGTTTTGAAAATGCTAAGCTGTGGGCAAACCTACTTACCTAAGGCTGGCAATGCTTAAATGGGCATGGCAATGGGAAAACTGATTTAGCTGGCCTACACATTGCTTACACCTACTAAGCTGAGCTGTTCAATGCTTAGCATGACTTAATTTTTAATTTGCATTATATTTACTTTTTGGCATTGATTTCTTATTCATTACATGTTATATATGTATTTGGTATCCATGATTCATGTGTACGTACACTGTATGGGATCCTTGTGTTTATTAGGGGATTTCAACACTTTATTACAATGACATCTCACATCTGGGCTTAATGCAGTACTCCATTTCACATAGTTATGTTATGTTGTAGGTTAATACAACATAAAACTGTATATAGATCCCTTTCCCATGTTCAGTTTGAATTTCCTATAATGAGGCTCGGTTTGGTGATACCTCACATTTGTACTGCTGTGGTGGCTTAGTGGTTAACTACTGTGAGTGTAGTGTGCAGTGTCCTGGGTTAAAGACCAGCAAAGGCTGTTTATTTTATTTCTGGCCAGAACAACAGCTGATGCATACAGAGTGATTAAGGCCCTTTTAAGCAATTGTAAGCAGGTTTGCATGAGTTTGCATGAAGGTAAACAATGTTAACCTTCGGTTAAATATGCTTACAGAGAGTTAGCTTCAGTATTGCTTAACCTGTGTGCACATTGCTTACCCCAGCACAAAAGGGCTTAAATTTGCTTACTACTGCTTAAATATGCTTACTCCCACTTACTACTGCTTAAATATGCTTACTCCCACTTACTACTGCTTAAATATGTTTACTCGTGCATACTAGTGCTTACTCCTGCTTACCACCACACTAATTTAGACAGTAATGTCAAATGGTTCTTGGGAAGGTGGTGGATTTGGAAACTGTATGGATTTATCATTCATTACACATTCTACCTTCCATTTGTATCCCTGATTCCTGTGTACATATACTGTATGGGGCACTTGTGATTATCTGTGGACTTTACAACATTATGAGAATGACACCTCACAAATGCATTTAATGTAGTACTCCAGTTCACAAATATATGTTATTTAGTAGGTTACACAACAAAAATATTGGTCATAAAGTGATTTGACATGGAAAATGAAATGTATTGGAGTGGGACTCGAACCAGGAATGACTGCTCGTAAGGCAGATGCTCTGCCCACTAAACTATTGTGGTACTGCTTCATTTGCATATATCTTGCTTTTTATCCTCTTGTGCCATTTAAGTTGCATTAAACATAGCTAAACGATGGGCAATCCCGCACACCTATGGTTAAATGTAATCTGTTTCATAAAAAAAAAAAAAAAAACTTCTTTATATTTCATGTTTTAAATATTGCTCTTGTAAACTTGTGGGGATGTTGCTGGGGGTATGTGAACACCTATGAGCGGTCTTGCTCATTCTTATTCCTATACTACTGTTCTTGATTGCAGGGGCAGGTATATTCTGAGAGCTCTGCTCTCAGACACACCCCCTGTACTCATATACGCTCCATGTCCATTTAGGAGCTCAGGCAGCACGCCCTCATTGATATGCATGGTGTGCTGCCATCCTGCTCCTAAATGGCTGCTTCCGTGCAGGCCTAAGCTAGTCCTGCATGGAAGGATAGTGAATCTGGGGGTATGATAGCACCCTTTCCATTTCTCATAGAACCATAACATAAGTTTAAATGCACTTAATAAAACATCTGTGCATTATAATAAAAATAAAATGAGAAAGAATAGAAATATGTAATCACATATAAACATCCTATATTATAAAATGCCCAGTGAATAAAAATTTAGATAGTTAAAAACCTTATTGCAAAGAGGATGTTTTTTAAAAAATAATACTAAATTATTATATTTGATAAAATTATAATTATAACACAATATAGTATTTAAGACAATGAAACCAAGAAAGTGAAAAAAAGAAACATAACCCAAAGGCAAGCAGCTACATTTGGCTCTTCACCCTTGGGTTAAAAACAAAAAGAACATCAAAAAAACTTAAAAAAAACCCAAAAAACAAGAATTTCTTATGATTGTTGTTCTTTAAGGGAATTTCTCAATTTATTGAGGATGTGATGTCATGGGCTAAAATTTATTTAACTGGGAAATTCAATGGTTCTGTATCTGATAAAGTCCTTATCATAGGTTGAAAATGCTTTGTTTCTTGCTGTGCTAATGCTTTCTTTGTTTTTTTCAATACATTTTTTTTGTGTAGATTTCTAACCTCATCATTTTTTTCACTGGCTCCTCCATTGTGCAGTTTTACTTGTTTGTTTTTAGGAACGTAGGAAAATAAAATGGCACTTTGTTGTCTGCCTATGTTTTTAGGGAAGGCAAAGGCAACTGTGTACAATCAAAACATTGGAACGACATGCCACTAGGCATTTTGGATTCCAGGGCCAAATGCTGAGGAATGGTTACAGAATGTAATCAGGGGTGAACCAATACATTGTACTAAACACAGCTGCTGAATAGGTAAATAAGCGAAGGGACTGTGGTCATGGGTATAGTACAGACATGGGGGTCTGTGGCCATAGGTGTAGGCATCTCACAAGAGACCACACACACACACACACACACACACACACACACACACACACACACACACACACACACACACACACACACACACACACACACACACACACACACACACACACACACACAAACATTGACTGTTGTGTTTTGCCTGAAGGTGTACGTAAACCATAATGGCCGACCACCTGAAGAAGGAAATGGCTAGAAAAGTTCAATGCTCAGGAAAACAAAGTTCTGTGGCAGGCCTTCTTCACATATGGTATGCACCTCCTGGGCAAAGCTGCTACAGGCAAGCAGTATCAAGACCAGAATTAGTGGGAAATGGTGCAGGATGTGACTGTTGTGCATGGTCACACTAAGAATCTGCAACAGAATTAACAAAGAGTTACTGATCTGATGTTCTATTGAAAGGAAATTATGGGGAACATTGCAACAGACATATTCAACACACTGGGCCACCCCCCCCAAAAAAAAAAAATGATAGACTACACCGAGTATGAGAAGTTTTAGATATCTCTTGATGATCGAGGAGAGGATGCTCATAGGTAAGGGGGTTGGCATAAGCCAACAGTGTGTCAGATGGGGATGTACCAGATTAGCAATTTTTATTTCTGAACAGTATAGCTCACTCCCCTGCATCTAAATGGAAATACTGATCAATATCCACCTGCATATCTGTTTTCCAGACACCTCCTGGTATGTAACTACAACAATCTGCACAAGGTATATATGTCAAAGTGTACTACAGCTGAATTTAGATGTGCAGTCTTATGCATGAAAAGTGGATCATGGGGATATGCATATGGGGAAACAATGTTCTCAAGTGTGTTCCTGCTACCATCAATTACAATGGTGGAAGGTCCAGCATAACAAGACAACAAAGGGCTGATGTCAGCATGGCACCAGTGTCTGACAATGATGGCTTTATGTAAGTGGCATAGTCATATGACACAGTGGTACTGTCTGTAGTAGGAATTGCAGAGGTACAGGCCAAGCACACTGCCTCTAAATAGTAGGAAGGACATTTTCTGTGAGATATTTTTGCCCAGCCTACATCTGTGTTCCATGCACACACAGCCTGTGTGGTGCATATACTCATGATGGGACATGGAGTCAGGGGGTTAGTTGCCAGCCCAACTACCATGAGACGTCTGTGGCACCTAACACTGACCAGCACATGTGCAGATCAGTGATTCTAATATAACTATCTGCTTTACCAGCATTTTGGAGTTGCTGAGTTCTTGTGGATTCCAGAATGACTTGGAGCAAGTGCACAGACACATTTACGTAGACAGAGAGCAGCTAGCACTGCCAAAATCAGTGGTGGCAAATGCTGCCTTCATTGGTGCTTCCATGAGACATATTGCAAATGTCCTCTAAATTGTATCCACAGGCAATGGCCTCCATTCTCATAAGAAGATCAGGATGCACAGAAGCTACACTAAGACTGTCCTAAGTAAGACTCTTCAGGTCAAAAACAAGAAAAACTAAAGGTGTTACTGCTCAGTGCTAGGAGACTAAAGAAAAAACTCCTCCCCATTGAAGCTCTCTTCACCCTAGAGAATGCTGATATCTGTGTGGTTACTGAAACATGGTTTAAATCTGCGTAGAGCACACTGACAGTGCAAGTTTATAATCCCTTCCACACATTTAGACTAAGTACTATACAGACACAGACTAATGGTGAAACTGTCTCTATTTTCATGAAAAATAAATATATTGCAAGGCTGATAAAACAGGACAATGGGCTTGAGTTTCTCCACATTCAAATCACAATAGGAAAATTCCAATGCCTCTTCCTTGCAAGCTATAGGTCCCCCTCTATGACCCAGAAAACCCATATCATGTATTTAAACATTTTGGAAACACTTGGCTCAAATGTCAATCCCACCTCTGTAAACAGCACAATTAACAAAAAACTGAGGGTTATGCTACTCAACGCCAGGAGTTTAAATCTCAAAACGCACGTGCTCGAAGCACTCCTCAGTATGGAGAATGTCGACATCTGTGCAGTAACTGAAACCTGGTTCAAGGCCCCAGAAAGCACCCCAGCACTACCGGGCTACAACACATACCACACATTTTGGCCACAGAACATGGACCGAAACACAAAAGGAGAGGGTGTATCCATATTCATCAAGGATACCTACACCTCCAGGTTAGTGGCGCAGCATGATACCTCTGAGATCATCCATGTGCAACTAACATCGGGAAATCTGCAATGCAAATTGTGGCCTGCTACAGATCACCCTCCATGACCCAGGACCACCACTCCACCTTTCTGGAGACATTGGAAAACATGAAGGTCCTACCGAACACTCTGATATTGAGCGATTTCAATTACCCTACCATTTATTGGGAAAACTACTCGAGTACAAACTCCCAGGCCTAGCACTTCCTGGAATTCATCAACTCAAATGCCGTGGATCAGCTGGTAAACTCCCCTACCAGAGGTGAAAGCATATTGGACCTTTTCATCACCAACATAGGCGACAGGTGTTCCACACCGGAGCTCAACCCATCACTGGTTAGATCAGACCATAAACTAATCACTCTGGATGTCCTCACCACACCACCACCCCCAACTAAGGAAACCACAGTAAAAACTTTTCTAAAGCAAACTTCACCTTACTTAAGACAGAGGTGGTAAGTTTCACAGCCCCTAAACTAAAGGATAACCTTTGCAAATGCACTCTATGAGCACCTACAATGATGCATGGATTGTGCCATCCTTAGCAAAACCAAGCCTCACTCCTCTAAGAGAAGGAAACAAGTTAGGCGGACCCCTGCCATAAGCAGGCTATACAATAGAAGGAGGAAACTAGTTCAGAAAAAAAGCAAATCCCAAGAAGGAAAGACATCCCTGATCAGTATCAGTAAGAAACTAAGGTCCCTCATGAAATCATCCAAGGCTAACTTTGAAAGAAAAATAGCCAAGGATTCAAAAGATAACCACAAAGCCTTCTTTAGCTATGTTAAGAATCTATGTGGCAACTCACAGATATGCACTGAACCAGTGCAAAATAGCACAAATTATACTGAACCTACTGATATTGCCAACATCCTGGCAGATAGATTCAGTGCAAACTTCACCCCCTCTCACCTCCAAAACGGCCCACAACAATACTGGAAAAGTGTAGTGTCCCAAAAATCACAGATGCACAGGTGAAAATAGCCCTTTCAAAAGCCAAAAACACAGCATCAAAGGGACCAGATGGTGTTCCAGGCTGCATCTTGCACGAACTACAGAACGAACTAGCACCCACCTAAACATGCTGTTCAACCTCAGCCTCTCCACAGGCTACATGCCCAACTGAATGGCACACAGCAACAGTTATTCCTCTCCACAAAGGAGGGGCCACAACTGATCCTGGTAATTATTGTGCCATAAGCCTGACTAGCCTGGTCTGCAAGGCTATGGAGCGCATCATCATGGAACTCATTAGCAAATACATTGGAAACCTCCAAACACTTAACCCAACCCAGTTCAGCTTTGTTAAGGGCAGATTATGCCTACTAAACCTGGTTGACTTCTTTGAGACAGTCACCAAGGCCATAGATGAGGGAAAGGTGGTTCACACAGCCTACCATGACCTCGGCAAGGCTTTCAACACCATTCCCCACTCAGGAATTACAGAAAAACTCACCAGCCTGAACATAAACCCCTACATCATGAGATGGGTTGCCAACTGGCTTACAGACAGAACTCACACGGTAAGAATAGCGGGCTCCAGGTCCAACTCTAAACCAGTCACCAGTAGTGTCCTGCAAGGCTCAGTCCTGGGGCCACTACTGTTCAGCATATACTTCTCAGAAGTACAGGTAAACACAGGAGGGCTATAGCTAACCAAGTTCGCCGATGACTGCAAACTGGGAGCCATAATTGTCTCTCCGGCTGACACCGACATCCTCCAAAAGGGCCTTACTGAGACAGACACCTGGTGTCAAAGTCATGGCCTCAAGCTAAATGCCAAAAAATGCATAGTCATCCTGTTTGGGAAAAACAAAACACCCACGAATTACCACATAGATGGCAGCCCACTTAATACAGAAGAGGTAATAAGAGATCTGGGGACCCAGATAGATAGTAATCTCTCCTTTGACAATCATATTGCCAAAGTAGTTAGGAAATCCTTCTATGTGGCCCATCTAATTACTAAAGGGTTCACATCTAGAAATAAAGAGGTTATAGTGCCCCTCTACTCATCACTCATTAGACCCATCATAGAGTACAATGCCCCATTTGGGATGTACCTCACAAGACACTTCCAACAGCTGGAAAGATCACAAAAGTATCTCACCAAGAGGATTACTGGCCTCAAATACATGTCCTGTGCAGCCTGACTGGAAAAACTCCGGCTGTACTCAGTGGCATATCACTTACTCAGAGGTGATCTCTGCCTGACTTACAAAGCCATGTCCAACTCAGAATTGATGGGCATGCTCCACCTAAAGAAATCCATGTCACTGCAAGCCACGCAGTCTAGTGAGCTAAACCTCATCACAACAATAAATAGAACATGCTGGAGGGATAGATTCCTGTCATACAGACTCCCCATGCTTTGGAACAAAATTCCAAACTACTTTAGGCAGAGCCTCTCACTAACACTCTTCAAGAGAAACCTTGACGAGTGGATGGGAAACAGAAAATACATCCCTGGGATCACTTCACTGGCTCAGCTTGACAGAGGATCAGTTAATTAATCAATGGGGTGGCGAAAGCCGACACACTCTGGCTAGGCTTATAAATGCCCTCGGGCAGATAGCCTAGTACCTACCTATGAACCTATGAACCTATGAACTTAGCATAAAACCCAATGCTATCTTTATGGCCAACTTTAATTACCACCACTATTAACTAGGAATCATATACAACACCAAACATTCAGGCACAGAGATTCCTGGATTTTGTAAACACAAACTCCCTGGAACAGGTTGTCAATGCACCAAGAAGGGGTGCAACCATACTGGGATGGGAGAGTGCTGCACACCCCCTAGTGTATGTCTTCTCTGGTAAGTTCGGACCACAAAATCATCTCATTTGAAGTAAAAATAAAACCTGGAACCCTAGCTAACCCTGAAATATTCAGGAACTACTCTAAGGCTAACACCTACTATTATGTGATAACCTGGCAATATTCCAAGCCCACATAAACACAGAGAACACCACTGCCTACACTGAACTGTTTGCAGAAACCATATATAAGCATATTAATAGCTGCTTAGAGGTAGCTGTACCAACTAGGAAGAAGTACAGAACTAACTTAAAAAAACAAGCCACTGTAGTGGAATCGCAACATCAGTAGTCCATATAGCTGAAGGAAGAAAACCATGGTAAAAGTTAGGAGGCACAGCATCCAACAAGGATAAAAACACTCACATTAAACTAAACAGACAACTCAGAAGACAAATACATTTTTCCAAAGCCAAATCTGAGTTAAATTTAGCCTCCCTGGCCAAGGACATCTCCAAGGCATTCTTAAGCAATGTCCACAACCTCCAAGGCAATACATAATTGTGTGCAGAGCTCATTGTAAATGGAGCCACCTATACTAAGCCAGAAGATAAAGCAAGCCTACTGGCCAACAAATTGAGCTCCAACTTTACCCCACTCCCCCCATCAACCTTCCCTCAAGAAATACCATCAGAATTAGAGCACACATAGACAGTAATCTAGCCTTTGACCCTCACATGTCTACAGCAGTGAGGAAATAATTGTATGTTGTGCAACTTATAAACAAAGCTATGGCATCTAGGTCCAAGGAAGTCATCGTTTAACTATATTCTGTATTCATCAGACCTATTGTTGAGTACAATGCCCTCTTTAGAATGAACCTAACCAGGCATATCCAAAAACTGGAATGTCCACAGAGGTTCCTTACTAAAAGAATACAAGGTGGAAGTAACATGTCCTATTCAGACTGCCGAAAGGCTGTGTCCCTGTATTCTGTCTCCTACAGGCTGTTGAGGAGAGATCTTTGCCTAGCATACAAGGCATTGTCAGAGCCCACTCTGATGGAGCTTCTGCATGTCCACAAAATAAACAGCACAACAATTTACCCATTCTAAATACATTTAACCTTGCCTATGATATCAATAAGACCTGATGGGGAAACAGGTATGCATTCCAGAGACTACTCATTCTCTGGAACAGGCTCCCCATACATATGAAGCAGAATTCCTCCCTAACCAATTCAAGTTCAACTTGGAAAATTTAATGAGGAACAGGAAATTCATCCCTGGTTTGGTACCTATGTCTCTAATGGACAAAGGCAGCTTGTAAATGGTTAATCTCACAGGCCTCTGTTTGTAAATGTTTCATCTCCCAAGCCCCTGTTTACACTTATCAAGGGTACCATAACTTGTCAGAGATTTGGGGTGCATGGCTAGGCTTAAAAAGGCCCTTGTGGTTGTTAGCCTAGTAAACACCTTTATTCCTATTACTGAGCTACATAAGTTCATAAGTTCATAGACAAATACTAGGCTAGCTACCCCCTGGGGGCCATTTTAAGCTTATCCAATTCTTCTGAAAGGTAATACTCAAACCCTGTGCATTTGTCTGTAAGGTGAACACCTTAACCATTATGCCAAACCTCATCTCCTGGCATAATTTTCACTTGTGAGCACTTAGACTGATATGCCCAATTGAGATTGTTATCCAGGTCACTGGCATCCATGTTTCTAAGGCTCAACACTCACTAATCAGGCTACACTCACCTGCTCACATAGCTCTCCCCTGTCACTCATGCACACACAGTCTGCCATCTCTGCTCATGGCTGGCATCAACTTTGTTGTCAGTAATGCTCAGTAGGATCAGTGAATGGTATGTTCCATCAATGTGAATGCTCCTAGCACCATAACTTTAAACTTTCCCTGCCACAGATCGCAACAAGCCCTGATAGCACAAGCTAACACAGTGGACAATACCAACAGTCATGTCAACTCAGCTTGACAACACCTCTGGAAAATGTGATTTTATTTATTTTTTTTTTTTTGGGAGTTTTGGGTTCTTTTGTTTTTTATTCTGTGTTGCCTGTTTAATGTCCCACAGTTGTAAAGCAGACACTGTACCTTTATCACTGCTGCTATGTATTGTATTCACCTCTGCATGATCTATAGTACCACTACTACATGTTCCTCGCCTGGCTTTCCACAGATGATATTACTCAGGAAAAACAAAATGAAAACTCCAGCAAAGCTCGAACTTCCAGTAAGTGATCTTTCAAACCTCTTGTATCAGAGGTACATGGAACATATACAAATAATCCTTAAGAACATTAAATGCTTCAACAAATGAACAATTCTGAAAACCCCTTACTTATTTCATCATATTAAAAGCTAACTTCAAGCAAATAAAGCCAAACCCCACTAACCAGATTATATATAATTCAACCTTGTTATAAACCCATTAACACAAGCAGAATGTTTGACTAACCTTAAGAAACAAAGGGCTGTTATACCCAGCTGATATCCATTATCATTAGGGTCACTGCAAAAATATCCCAAATAAACTAAAACAATGAGTGAGAAAGTCACTGAAAAACCAATCAGTAAAAACAAAATTAAAACTCCAGCAAAGCTAAAACCTCCACTGAGTGACCTCCCAAACCTCTTGTATCAGAGACACATGAGATATATGCAAACGATCCTTATGATATTGTCCATTAAAATGATAAAACAAGTCATGGGCATTCAGAATTGCCAACTAGCTGAAACACCTAATGTTCATAAGCCTCATTTACATATATCCCATGTGCCTCTGATACAAGAGGCTTGGGAGGTCACTCAGTGGAAGTTCTAGCTTTGCTGGAGGTTTCATTTTGTTTTTATTGATTGTTTTTTCAGTGATCTTCTCACTCATTGTTTTAGTTTGTTGTTTGGGATATTTTTGCAGTGACCCTAATGATAATGCACATCAGCTGGGTATAACAGCCCTGTGTTCTGAAGGTTAATCAAATGCTTTTTGTGTGCTGATGAGATCATGACATGACTAAAATATGTATGTTAATAGTTAGTGGGGTTTGACTTTTTTTGGTTTGAAATTGTCTATTAAAATGATGAAGCAAGGCATAATTATTTAGAATGGCTAATTAGCTGAAATGTCTGATTTTTGTAAGGGTCATTTATATATATCCTATGTGCTTCTGATACAAGAGGTTTGGGGAATCACTCAGTGGAAGGTCTAACTTTCCTGGAGTTTACATTATGTTTTACTGTTTGTTTTTTCAGTGATTTTCTCACTCATTGTTTTAGATTGCTGTTTGAGATATTTTTTGAGTGACCCTAATAATAATGGACATCAGCTGGGTATAACAGTCCTGTGTTTCTGAAGGTTAGTCAAACACTCTGCTGTTGCTATGCTGAGGAGGTCATAACAAGGCTGAAATATGCATAATCACAGCTAGTGGGGTTTGGCTTTATTGGCCTGAAATTGTTCATTAAAATGATGAAACAAGTCATGGGCTTTCAAAATTGCCAATTAGCTGAAACGACTGATGTTCATAAGGATCATTTGCATATATCCTATGTGCCTCTGATACAAGAGGTTTGGGAGGTCACTCAGTGGAATTTCTCAGCTAGTTATAACAGCCCTGTGTTTTTGAAGGTTAGTCAAAAGTTCTGCTTGTGCTGTCCTGACAAGATCACAACAAGGCCAACATATGCATATCCACAGCTAGTGGGGTTTGATCTTATTGGCCTAAAATTATCCATTAAAATGACGAAACAAGTCATGGGCATTCAGAATTGCCAATTAGCTAAAACACCTGATATTCATAAGGATCATTTGCATATATTCCATGTGTCTCTGATACAGGAGGTTTGGGAAGTCACTCAGTGGAAGTTCTAACTTTGCTGGAGTTCACATTTTGTTTTTACTGATTGGTTTTTCAGTGACCCTCTCACTCATTGTTTTAGTTTGCTGTTTGAGATATTTTTGGGGTGACCCTAATAATAATGGACATCAGCTGGATATAACAGCTCTGTGTTTTTGAAAATTAGTTAAATGCTCTGCTTGTACTGTGCTGATGAGGTTATAGTAAGGCTAAACTATGCACATTTGCAGTTAGTGGGATTTGACTTTATTGGCCTGAAATTGTTCATTCAAATGATGAAACAAGTCATAGGCATTCAGAATTGCTAATTAGCTGAAATACCTGATGTTAGTATGGATCATTTGCATGTATCCCATGTGTCTATGATACAAGAGGTTTGAGAAGTCACTCATTGTAAGTTCTAGCTTTGCTGGAGTTTTTATTTTGTTTCCACTGATTGTTTTTTCAGTGACCTTCTCAATTATTGTTTTAGTTTGTTGTTTGGGATATTTTTTCAGTGAACCTAATGATAATAGATATTAGCTGGGTATAACAGTCCTGTGTTTCTGAAGATTAATTAAACATTCTGCTTGTGCTGTGGAGGTCATAAAAAGGCCGAAATAAGCCATAGTGGGGTTTGGCTTTATTGGCCTGAAATTGTCCATTAAAATAATGAAACAAATAATGGGCATTCAGAATTGTAAATTATCTGACACACCTGATGTTCATAAGGATCATTTGGTAATATATTCCATATATGCCTCTGATACAATAGGTTTGAAGGTCACTCAGTGGAAGTTCTTGCTTTTCTGGAGTTTTCATTTTGTTTTTACTGATTGTTTTTTTTTTATGACCTTCTCACTCATTATTTTAGTTTGTTGTTTGGGATATTTTTGCAGTGACCCTAATGATAATGGACATCAGCTGTGTATAACAGCCCTGTGTTTCAGATGGTTAGTCAAGTGCTCTGCTTGTACTGGGCTGGCGAGGTTATAACAAGGCCGAAATATGCATATTCACAGCTAGTGGGGTTTGGCTTTATTAGCCAGAAATTGTCCATTAAAATGATGAAACAAGTCATGGGCATTCAGAATTGCCAATTAGTTGAAACACCTGATGTTCATAAGGATCCTTTGCATATATCCCAACTGCCTCTGATACAAGAGGTTTGGGAGGTCACTCAGTGGAAGTTTTAGCTTTGCTGGAGTTTTCTTTTTTTTTTACTGACTGGTTTTACAGTTACCTTCTCACTCATTGTTATAGATGGTACTACTGGAGATTAAAGTCCTGCCAAAAAATTAATCTGCTATTTCAAATGTTTTATCAATGCCACCTTGTGCATTTCACACAGAACAAAACTTTTGCTGCACATTTCTGAACTTTATTGTAGGGTCTCACCTGAAGTAACTAAACAACAGAAGTATTCTTCAAGTAGGCTGAACACTGACCCCATTACACTAGGCATTTTGGCATGTGCTGCATTATAGGCCATTTTCTCCATGGCATTGGAGTTGCTTTGGAGTTGCAAATGGATGTTATCAACAAGGATCTGTGGAATATCTGTCATTGTTAGCAACATACACCAAACAAAATATATGTGTTAAAAATACACATTGAAGTTCACTTATTAATATTAACATTATTATTATTATTATTATTATTAAACAGAATAGTTTGCTTTCATCAAGCCTCTGACTTCAATGTGTGTTTTTAACATATTTTGTCAGAATTAATTATTTGGAGTTTTTAGGTAAAAGATGTTCTCAGCATCCTACTTGTTCTGTAGTTGTGTGTATTAATCTAATTATCTTGTGTCTATGTGTACCTGTTGATCAGATGACCCTGTAAGAAATCTGTTTGTCAGATGTGATAATAACTATAACTGCAGGGGCGATGCCCAGTGACATTATAAATAATGTCTTTGAGATTAAACACCTTCTGTCAACTAAGGATAGGAAAGTTCTTTCAGACAAAGTTTTTTCAGTCCCTCTAGATCAGCTGGGGACTTGGTGACAATGTGTATACAACCTTTCACTAGTAGGACCTCAGGGAAATGGACCTAGTTGTAAAATGCCTGCATCATCTTGGTTCTCTCCTCTCCAGTGATGGAGAAGTCGATAAAACTCCTCAACATACAGCAGTATAATGTTGAGAAACTGGTTCAGGCATAATGATTCTGATGTCCATAGTGTCCCTAACGTGGTCCTGTAAATCATTGAATGGTCCCTGTTGCTATTTCTACTGAAGATACACATACCTTAGTGGCAACAGGACAGGGCATATACCACCTATCCCTCATGATTGTGCTTATAGAAATACAATTCAACACCATCCCTTACAGTCTCCCTGTGTACAAAGAAATAGTCCACAGTCTGATGGACACTGAAACAATGGCATGTCATGTGCTGTCTGTATGTCCTCCATTGGCAAAGAATTACTGCAGGCACTGGCTTTGATGATGGCTATTAACACATGCTACTGAGCTGTATCTGTTGTTTATCCATCCTTTGGTCCCATTAGTTATGGCATGATTCTCTGTGCAATAATCAATCATGCTGCATGCTCCAGAGAGCAGCATGCATATTTCATACACTTCTGAATAGATTCAGTGTTTGGTTGTTGTTATTTATATATACTTTGTGTATCGTTTACATATAGTCTCAGATTTGCACATGTTTATGCAGTCATTAGCATGTGCTACATACGACACAATCCCCTGATTTACTAAACTTCATGCAGGACTAGTTTAGTCCTGCACGGAAAGGCCCATTTAGGAGCAGGACGGCAGCACACCATGCATAGTAATAAAGGCATGCTGGCCAAGCTCCTAGGCTTACACAGAGTATGTATGAGTGCAGGGGGCATGTCTGAAAGCAGAGCTATCAGAATAAACATGCCGCTGCAATGTCAAACAGCAGAAGCTGTTAGGAAATGAGTGAGACCACTCACAGGTGTCCCCATATCCCCACCAATGGACCCCCACTCATACAACAGCAACAGGACATATAAATTAAAAGACGAAACCCATCTATTACTTTTAAAACACCGATCAAAGCTAACTGTGGGTGCGTAGGTGTACCCATCGCTTAGCTATGGTTAATGTAGCTGAAATAGCAAAAGGAGGGTAAAAACAGGATATGTGCAAAGGAAGCAGTACAGCAACATTGTAGTGGGCAGAGCGTTCACCTCACAAGCAGTCAATCCCAGTACGAGTCCCACTGCAGTACATTCCATTTCCATCTCAAATACTGTTATGATCAATATGTTTAGTTGTATAACCTAATAAATAACATATATGTGTGAACTGGAGTAGGAAGCAGTGTAATGAATGATAACTCCATACGTTTCCAAATCCAGCACCCCCCAAGAACCAGTAGACTAATACTGTCAAAAATAGAGCAGTACAAAGGATAAATAAGCACGACTAAGCAGGTGCAAGTCTGTTTGCACAACAGTAAGCAGTGCTTACACAGAGTAAGCAATAGAGAGGCTAACCATGTGTAAGCAGATGTCACCAGAAGTTAGCAGTGCTTACCATCGTGCAAACCCACTGACAACAGCATAAATTGCTTTAACCACTCCATATCCAATGGGCCTTGCTCTGGCCAACAACAAATTAAACAGTCCCTGCAAGGCCCACACCCAGGTGCCTGCACACCATAGGAAATGTGATTTACTAGTAAGCCACCACAGATCTACATGACCTGCTGTTTCCACAAACATAGCATCCAGCATACCATTCAACATTACAGGACATGTAGCTAAATATGGAGATGTACATGTGTGCGTGCGTGTGTGTGTGTGTGTGTGTGTGTGTGTGTGTGTGTGTGTGTATACATATATATATATATATATATATGTATATATATATATAAAACTAAATAGATATATACCTCTCCCTCCCTGTATTACATGTGTATACATATATAGACGTGTTGTTGTATCTTTCAGCTTTTCCCAGTTAGGGGTCGCCACAGCAGAACTCCGGTCCGCTAATGATTGGCAGTAGATTTTTACATACTGAGTTGCCAGCCCTGACCCACAACCTTCAACGAAGGTACACCCATTCACGCATGTCTCCACACAGAAGACACTTTAGCTGAGAATCGAACAGGACAATGTTTTACTGTGAGGCAACAATGCTACCGCAGCACCACCACCGTAGCTAAAAAGTATACATATATACACATACATATATATAAATAACCACACATATAGATATATATATATTTATATATACATATATATATATATATATATATATATATATATATATATATATATATATATATATATATATATATATATATATACATATACATACACATATGCAGACATCCGTACACCTATATGTCGTTAGATATAAATACAGTAAAATATATATATATATCTTTATATATATATATATATATATATATATATATATATATATATATATGTATATATATATATATACACATATATATATATATATATATATATATATATATATATATGAGACAGCAGATAAAAATGACATATATGACCACAGGCACTGCCAATGGAGGTGAGGGGTCCCGATCAACATACGTGTTACACGTACCAGTATCCCCCTCCAGGCAAACAGGTGAAACATACAAACAAACCACTGCTTCCCAAACCACAGGCAGGAGGCAGGATACTACCAGTGGGCGAAACATTGTGGACCCACTAAGTCTAATCGAGAAACAAAGACAGGAATGTCTCTTGTGGGACAACCCAAAAATTTCAGAATATTCGAATTCCAGGTATTATACCGATCCATCACGCCAGGGCACATATGTTCCCGGACTGCAAGGTTGGAAAAGCCTGATGATCCATGGGTCAAGACAACATACATGATGAGTCCCGAGAAGTGGAGAGTGGGCGGTGTGTAGTGGTGTGGCTAGACCCGACCTGCACGCAGAGAAAGGATGATTGCTGCAGACGGGGAGCGGGTGGAGGGAACAATGGGTATGAAATTATGGGTAGAAGCGTGCCGGGGTTGGCTGGAGTGGTTCTAATCTGACTGCCTTGTGGATATAAGCAATAGTGTGAATTGGGCAGAGCAGTCACCTAATGAACAGGCATTCCCGGCATGAGTCCCACTGTAACACAGTCAATCGTAGATGGCAAAGCACGTTATAATCAATTTTGTTGTTGCAAAATCCACTAAATAACATCAAAGAACACATAGTTGCAGCTCCCCACTGTAGGCATGTAAGCCATTCTAATTTGGCATCACAACGTATTATTGTTGCCCTCAGCCCCACCCTGGGGTGTGAGTGTCCAAATCTACCTCCAAATTCGGTGTATATGCACAGCTATCGCTGTGGAAGAATGGCCAGCTGTGGACCTTCTCTTTAGCCTTCCTGCACATCCCTGGCTATTTCCCCTACTGTCTATCCCTCTTTGTGCTCCTTTACCACCACTTACCTATCAACCCCTTTTTCTTTTCTTTTAAAGGTTAAAGTTACAATTAGGTGACACCCTCTTCACCAACAATATTGGCAGAATCTGGAACTCCCTACCCACATCAATTATCATAGCTTTCTCAAAGGACTCATGTAAAAAAAACACTTGAAGGAACACCTCATGCACACTTGTATCAGCGCATGCTCACCACCTGGCTAACCCCCCCACCTAACAGTCTATACCCCTGCATCAACTATTGCAACTAACATCTCCTTTCTTGCCTCGCATACATATTCCAACATCCTTTAAACCTTCCCTATTGCTCCCCTACCAATTATTCACACAACCTAATATACAGTTACAATGTCTCCCCCTCTACCTACCTACCTACCAACCTACACCTTCACTATTCTCTTCTACTCCACCACACAAGTATGGAATAACTACATCTTAACCTGAATACCTGAGTGTAACCTGTCCAGAACTGTTAAACTGGAATATAACTACACCTTAAACTGACCTTTGTCAACAGTCATACCTAACATGTAAACTTGAACTAAGCATGAATAATACCTACATGTTAACGTAAACTATGCAAGAATAATATGTTACTTAGCTATGTTAAGTCTGTTACTCTCTATGAATGTGAACATCCCTGTATTACTCATAATGATCAGTTGAGTTTTACTGTGGAGATTTTCTCCCCGGGCCTCAGCTGAAAATGGACAAGCATCCAGTCAGATTTTCCCGGTCAACAAATATAAAATAAGTAAATAATGTAGCATGGGGGTAAGCAGGAATAAGCACTATGAAGCAGCAGTAAGCGGGTTTACGTCTGTTTGCCCAGTGGTAAGCAAATCTGAAGCTAATACCCTGTAAGCAGATGTAATGGCAGGTTAGCAGTGCTTACCTCCACACAAACCCGCTAACAACTGACTAAAGATGCCTTAACCACTCTGTATCCAATGGCCCTTGTTCTGCCCAGCAACAAAATAAATGGCCTCTGCTGCGCTTGAACACAGAACTCCACACACCATAGGCAAAGTGCTTTACCACTAAGCGATGTCAGATATACATAATTATGATGTATTCAAAACATATCAACCAGCCTAATCATTTAACAGTACAGAGAATGTATTCCAACATGTAAATGTATTTGTGTGAGTAAATATAGTAATATCTAAACAGATACAACATATCAATAGATGTAGATATCTATCTATCTATATATATATATATATATATATATATATATATATATATATATATATATATATATATATATATATATATATATATATATATATATATATATATATATATATATATATATATATATATGTATATATCCACAATAATATATGCATATATATATATATGACTACAAATCTGTAGATAGCAAAGGTAGATTGACAAATATAAATATGTGCACATGCACCAGTAATGGGGTTGAGATGCCCCAAACAATATACATCATGTATGAATAGGCATACCCCCCCACCACAGCCAAACACGTCCGCCCTGCAATACACTAAAGTGTTACAGATCACATAAGCAGGACCTGACATGACGTGCACAACATGCAAAAAGTACTACAACCCACCTGTATGATGTCAGGCTGATACTGGTAGCATATCATGCAATACAGTGTGGCTCCCATAGGAGATGTAAAAAATGGAAGCCATCAACATTCCCAGGATACATATACACAGGCACATATATGCAGATACAGATATACATATCTATATATATATATATATATATATATATATATATATATATATATATATATATATATATATATATATATCCACATGTGACTACACAGACATATGCAGAGATATGTACAGTAAGATACATATGTAGAAGGTGCACACAATATAGAACAGCCACCATGCCTACAGTTAACACCTTAACTGGACACTGTATGGGCCACCCATACAAATAACAATCATTGCCTGCAACATATGCCCACAGAGAGGTCATAGGGTAAAACACCACACACAAGTTTGCAGAAATGGATAACCGTTAGTTGTGTACTATTACGGTTTTATATGCCATGTATTATAGCTGTTCAGACACTGACATCCATATAAACAGAGTAATGTAACTGTGCAACCATTATACTAATACAGTATGCAGGAAAGGGTCACAGCTGTTGCTGGCCAGGCCAAGCCCTTCATATTGTACAATAGCAAAGACAGACTGGGCCACAGGATACCAAAATATCAACAGTAAGTAATGCGGGTGTATACTTCAGCAGCCACTATCTACACTCTGTACAAAATCACTAGGTGGTAAAAACATCATCTGCCCAAATGGGATGCAACTGTTACATAACAAGGCATAACTGACACCATCACAAGTACACTGACAAACAGAACAGTCTGTATGGCAAGAGGCAGTAGGCCTGCATAACTCGATTTATGTATGTAATGTAAATATAGGTGAAGTGTTTGGTACTGTACATCCAGATACCTTAATGCAGCACACTCCTGATACCCTCACATTTTGTAACGCCCTAGGGTATTTATGGTGCATCACCCCAGTCTCAATAATACAGGCCCACATACCACTGTTACATACATTGGCCTCTGGAGTGCATATGGGCACACATGTATTGTGTAGGTGAAGCCCACACATATATGGCCTCAGCCTCACCGTATGTGTGGGGGATACAACAGAAGTGGACTGATGGCAGCAATGACAGTGCGATATACTCACAGCCCACTACAGAACATCCCCTGACAGCATGTCATATGTGCAAAGCTTGGTATGTAGGTGGAGGACAGAGACTGGAACACAGACCAATATGTGAAAAACTTTTGCCATACACTAAGCAAGATGCTGGTGTTACAGGATAGTCTGCAACATACCCTTAGTCAGGGAATTGTGGTTAGAAACATAAATGGATGTAGCCATGTACTGATAGCACTCAACACACACACACTGCCAGTGAAATATCAGACACTGCACCTATGTGGAGGACAGACATAAAATGATAGGCACACCTCTGGCCACCAAGAGGATAGGCCCACAGGTGAAGGCTATGCAGACAGACAGCATTCCAAGGTAAACTAGTATGCACACACACACCCTGTAACACCAGTACTATACAAAGCATAACACAACTCTACTCACATTCTGTCTGCAGTTCTGGAACCTCCTACAAATATGTAGCTGGCCTGAGTGTGCTGGTTCTCCTGTAAGAGGTATTGCTACCTGCTGTCTGTAACACTGATGTCCACACACAGAAATGATGTCCATCACATAGGAAAGGTAAAGGGACCATGCCCACATGATGTGGGGATTCATAGTAGGTGGTTGCCATGACAGTGGTAATTGGAGGTACTACACAGCAAGCTGCATGCAGTTAGCAAGTGGAAGACACTGACTAGTGAAGAGGCCATCACCTGATCATGTGCATCACCTACTAAAGCCAGACTGCAATTTATTCAAAGCAGCTCAATACATTTACTGGAGAGAGAAGAAGAGAAAAAGAAAAAAATGACAAAGCTCTTCAAACAATAAGCCGATGTCACAGGCATTTAGCCAGCTGTCATTCAACAAGACATCATTCCCACAACAGGTATGTGAGGTACATATACATGTAATAGCATGTAGTACCTGGTCCATCATAATGGGATAGAGATGTGGAATGAGCTATATGTGCCATCAGGTGTTGTTGTGATGATGTTCAACTGAACATCTGCTATGGACAATAGTGTCTGTCCCTGTGTGTAGTGGGCCATAGCCATTTATTGTGGAGGTCAGCACTGACAGTAAGCTATCATAGTGTGTGTAGTGTAATGGGAAGTATGTATATGACATGGCCTATAGCTGGTGGTAGTAGTGATGCCATTATGATGGATATGTGGGAGCCATGGCCCACCACTGGCAGGATACCCAGGTGAATCTGTAATGTAGCATGCTGGGATGCCATAGGTGTGTAATAGGGTTATCTGCCATCGGCTCCTACATATACCCCACTAATGTCAGGCTGTGCCCATATGTGGCACCTGTCTGTGTTGCAGCAAGGCAGAACAGTGCAGCTGTACAGGAAGGTGTTGTGAGATTGTGGAGCTGATGTCTGAATGTACCCCACATATCGATATGGATATCTGTACATATGTCACATATATAATATTTAAAGATATATATGTATATCTGCATTTATGTCCAGAAATGTACATATACCCATGTGTAGACATATATATGTGCACATATATATGAAGTCACATATATCTACACACATATAGATAAATACCGAAATGCAAATGTCTACATCTGTACAAACACACACACTAACAGATATGTATGATAAGACATGTCCCCTATATCACTACCACAGTGATGTATGCTATGTGCAAGGCAGTAGCACACATAGCAATGCAGACAGATATCTACAGCTTGCAGTGTTTGCACCATGGACGGGTATGTCACATGTTAGTCCCGTCCTAGCACCACAATGCCCCTGCCTGTAAAGTCTGCTATGGGAATATGGGAAAGTATGGCAGATACACACGTGGAGGTGGTCAGGATTGGTAGATATATAGGACAGTCTACAATGGTGCTATGTGATACATGTGGTGGGTAAACACTGTGGATGGTGTGTGTGGTCTGTGATGTGGACACACCATGGTTCCCAATATGGTCACAATGGGAACAAGGCTCCCACCAACTCCCATTCACAACAGCAGTCCATGACCTGAAGGTGCCAGGTCTGGTGGCTGAGCAGGAGGAGCATGCTGGCCATGTGAATTTGTACTGGTTGCCTCAGACAGTTGTAGCACATCCCTCATGTTTCTGTGGAGCCTGGTATGGAATAGGCCCTAGACCTGAGCTCAGGGGACAGGGACATGTTGGTGTGTGCCTGCGGGGGGTGGGCCAACATCCCCTGGTGGTTCCACCTGAAGGTATGGCTGTAACAGTACACGAGGAGGCCCCAGGTTGGCACACACATGTGATGTTTCCAGGTATCCTCATCAGATGGGTTTGGGGAGGTGGATCATCTGGCCAATGGAACATATACATGTTATTGTGTCACTGTTGCAGTAAATACATTGGTAGTAATAGTCTACACAATCCCCAGTATATGTCCAACAGCATGCATAGAACCCCCCCATAGCACAGACTGTCAGATGTGCAGCAATCTAAGAGCAGCCATACCATTGGCATATATGTAATGATAGTGGCTCTGACAATGGCATGCGAGTGAATAGTCAATACCAGGCTGGCAATGTTAGTGTCCGCACAGGGGACATGGCTACAATCACCTAGCAGAAGCTGTGTTACACTACACAATCTGCCCAAAAAGTAGTTAAGCTGTAGCCATACCTAATGAGTTGTATGTATAGTCTGTTGAAGCTAATATGGTGGTGGGGGGGATGACAGAAACATGGCTGGAAGGATATACACAGGGCCAATATTGACATGCTGCTGTGATAACCTCAAACATGTACTGTAGTAGCAAGGTTTGTTGCAACATGTGTCCTATGAGGGATATGAAGTCAGTACCTGTCATGGCTTTCACCATCTACAGACTGAAATCCTCACACTACCTTTTGCAGTTCAAAGATACGTGCTCAGTGGGTATCACATGACACCAAGGGCACAACACACAGCCCAGTCTGCAGATGACCCTGCTGATGCAGATTCCTCATAAACATACTACTGACATGGCAGGTATTACAACATGTAGGACAGCCATATCCCCCCCCCCCCACACACACACACTCTGCTAAACCAACATTACTCCACATGCAGTATAGCAGCACTTACAGTCTGCAGTCAGGTCAGGCACATCCCCCTCCTGTGTGTTGCCCTGTTTCCATAGTGTAAGTTGTTAGAGGTAAATCCCCAATCCATCTGAGATGCATTTTGCCAAACGACAGATCTAGTTCCTGCCCACAGTGGATGTAAAGGGCCAACACCAAAATGATGTTCCTAGATATTGGTGTGTGCTACACTGCAATTCACTATGGGAATGTTACCACAGCTGCTCCATATGCACTCAGCTAGAAGAGGGCTGCAATTGGTGCAGAGACCATCAGCTGACCATGACCATCACTTACAAAACACAGGATGCTGCCTAGCAAAGCAGGTGTATATCCCACATCCACCAGAGAGGATGTGGCCAGTATAGACAGAGACAATGTATGTCAGGGAAGGTGTGGGTGAATAAAACTTAAGCATGTGTGTGTCACACACCTGTCAGTCTGAGGTTTCAAACACCTGACTGACTATGCATAGCTATCACATGTGTATGCAGTTATTGCATGCGCCACATAGCTTACCTATTAGTGAGCTGTTCAGGCGCATATGTGCTGGTGAGTGACATATGCAACACTGTTGTGATACAGTAGGTGTAGCACATGGGCCTTTCCACATGAACAGGTGTCAATGTCAACACAGCCACACTCTGTAAGGGACTCATACACATTGCCACTCTTGACAGGGTAACAAATACACTTCCTAACCACTTACCTTGCCACAATACAGTAATGCATAGGTATCCATTGGCCCAACGGGGTTATCCTGGGGTTCTATGGTCAAAGGGTATGTGACGGTGTCTGACATTAGAGAGCATGCTTCAGTATGTCAATGAGGGTGGCACTGGGTGTGAATGTGGTTGGAAGCATCATACACCACACACACAGACACAAGGTGCTAGTACCGGTGTGCATGTGTGCAGTGCTTCATGGGTGTGTAGTGGTTGATGGTGCCAGATGGCTGTACAAGGCTGGGTGAGGGGTATACCTTGGCATCTGGCCACATGAGAATGGTCAGCATTATGGCTAAGAGGTGTAGTGTCCGGAATGGACCACACAGGTGGGTATAGTATTCACTATCCAGTCTCCTGGGTTGATATTGTGCATGGCCAGTGCTGTGCAATGCTTGGCATGTATGTGTTATATACACTATGACATGGACGGTGTTTGGGATTTGCACACATCCCACATTCAGGTACAGTGGCATGTGGAAGTGCACCTGGTTTGTCTGGCCCATGTTGTGTACACGGAATGTTATCATCAGATGTGACAGTCCCACCCTCATGTGGCAGAGGTAATGGCCAGCAGGTTGACCCTGCACCTACATTGATAGCATGCTACAGATATTCCCTAGTGTCAGTGGCATCTGTCCATACAGGGCATGTGTGTAAGGCATGGTATGTCCTTTGTGGATCACATGTGATGGAACTACAGTTTTTGCAGGCATCCACTTGGAAATATAATGAAGGCACACTGTCTGCAATTATGTGCTTATTGTACTGATGGGCAGGGTGCCATGGCCTCTGTAGGCCACTGCATTCACACCATAGTTAATATCAGTCGCCAATATGCAGTGTGCTATACACATCATGGCTGTTGCCTCACCATGTGTGTGTGTGTATGAGACATGGGTTGTGAGTGTGCTCTGGGTAATGCTGGGATTGCTAACTGTGATTGCCTGGCCTTGATGTCACATGTATGGGTATGGATATGCACCCCAGCCTCTCAGCTATTTCACAGGTGTTTTCCCTGTACAGTGGACATTGTGATATGTACTAGGGCCACCAAATAAGAAAATTGCAATACCCAATGCACATTGGGCCCAGGTGCCACACATGCACACCATCCTCCACACAGGATATGAGGTACAAACAGACACCTCTCATGTCCAGGAGTAGAACCCCTACCTAACTAGTTTATTACACTACAGCACTACACAGTTTTAGTACACACCACAGTGATAACTGCAGTACTTCTTCCCCAAAGGTGTATATGATATTGGCTGACATCAGCAGGATTGCCAATGTAGGGCATTTGACATGTACTGAGTGTGACTAGCCTAAAATGCATTGTTCCCTACACAGGCAGTGGAACACTCACAAAGCATCCAGAACAGCCATGAGTGGGGATAGAACCCTTCCAGGGGTTCTAAATCACACTTCAGCAGTACACAGTTACAGCCCATGCTACATAGATTACTGGACTACAATCTTTCCAGAGGTGTATTACTAGGTGGATGACATCAGCTGCCTTACCAAGGTATAGCATTTAAATTGTAGGGGGTGTGCCTACCCTACAAAACATTGCTTTTTACATAGACAGACACACACAAACACAGTTGCCAAGGCTGGGGTTAGAACTCCGACTTAACTAGTTGATCACACTACAGCAGTACACAGTTATGGGATGTGCCACAAATATTAATGGCTTACCACTTCCCCAAAGGTGTATTACACACTTGATGACATCGGCACACTTGTCAAAGTGGACCATTGGAGGTTGTAGTGTCTGTGAATGGACTCAAATGCATTTCTCCCTACCTGGACATAGGAACACACACATAAACACATGTACATCCACACTTGTCATGTAGGAACACACACATAAACACATGGATATCCACACTTGCCATGTCAGGGAATAGAACACCTACTTCACTAGTTTATCACACTAGAGTGGTACACAGTTACAAGATACTCTACAGAGATTATTGGCTTACAGTTTCCCAGAGGTGTATTACTAGGTGGATGACATAAGCTGCCTTACAAAGGGTGAGCACTTGGATTGTGGGGACCATGGCTGGCCTAAAAAGCATTGCTTTCTACACAGACTGACAGACACACACTCATACGCAGTTGCCATGTCTGGGAACAGCACTCCTACCTCACTAGTTCATCACACTACAGCAGTGCGCAGTTACAAGACACACTATGGAGATTACTGGGTGACTGCTTTCCAGAGGTGTATTACTAGGTGAATGACATCAGCTACCTTGTAAAGATTGAGCATTTGGATTGTGGGGAGTGTGGCTGGCCTAATAAGGATTGCTATCAACACAGACTGACAGACACACACAGTTGCCATGTCTGGGAATAGAACTCCTATCCAAATAATTTATCACATGACAACAGTACACAGTTACAGGATGCAGTATGGAAATTACTGGGTTACAGCTTCCCAGAGGTGTATTACTAGGTGGATAACATCAGCTGCCTTGCAAAGGTTGAGCTTTTGGATTGTGGGGAGCTTGGCTGTCCTAAAAATTATATCTCTCTATATAGACTGACAGACACACAAACAGTTGCTATGGCTGGGAATTGAACCCCTATCTAACTTGTTTAGCACATTACAGCAGTGCACAGTTACAGGATATGCTACAGAAATCGTTTGACTGTAGTTTCCCAGAGGTGTATTAGTAGGTGGATGACATCAGCTGCCTTGCAAAGATTGAGCATTTGGATTGTGGGGAGCATGGCTGACCTAAAAAGGCATTGCGCTCTTCACAGACTCACACACAATTGCTATGTCTGGCAATATAACTCCTACCTAACTCATTTAGCACACTACAGTGGTGCACTGTTACAGGACATGCTATGGAGATTACTGGGCCACAGCTTCCTAGAGGTGTATTACTAGGTGGATGACATCAGCTGCGTTGCAAAGGTAGAGCATTTGGATTGTGGGGAGCGTGGCTGGCCTAAAAAAGCATTACTTTCTGCACAGATTGACAGACACACACAGTTGCCATGTCTGAGAATCGAACTCCTATCTAACTAGTTCAACACAGTACAGCAGCACTCAGTTATAGGACAGGCTACAGATATTGTTGGGAAATGGCTTCTCAGAGGTGCATTACTAGGTGGATGACATCAGCTGCCTTGCAGAGGTTGAGCATTTGGCTTGTGGGGAGCATGGCTAGCCTAAAAATGCATTGTTTTCTATACAAATACTCAGAGACAGTTGCCATGTCTGGGAATAGAACTCCTACCTAACTAATTTAGCACATTACACAATTACAGGACGTGCTATGGAGATTATTGGGCTACAGTTTTCCGGAGGTGTATTACCAGGTGAATGACATCAGCTGCCTTGCAGAGGTTGAGCATTTGGATTGTGGGGAGCGTGGCTGGCCTAAAAAGCATTGTTCTTTACACAGACCTACACACAATTGCCATGTCCGGGACTAGAACTCTTACTTAACGAGTTTAGTACATTATAGCAATACACAGTTACAGGGTGCACTATGACGATTACTGGGCTATAGCTTTCACAGAGGTGTATTTCTAGGTGGATGACATTAGCAGCCTTGCTGAAGTTGTGCATGAAAATTGTTGGGGGTGTGAGTACCCTAAAAAGCATTGCACACAAACACACAGTTGGCAAATCTGGGATTTGAACACCTATCTAACTAGCTTATCACACTAGAGCAGTATGCAGTTACAGGACATGCCACGGTGATTACTAGCCTACACCTCTTCCAAAGGTGTATTTCACATTGGATGACCTCAGCAGGCTTGTCATAGTAGGGCTATGGGGAGGGCAGTGTGTGTGCATGGGCCATTACCCATTCGTCTAGGGATTGACACGGCACATGCGGACACACACAGGGTCATATTTCACAGGTAAGTGTATGTAGTGGCTAAATGACTACTTCCTTGCACAGTCATGTTGCACAGCTGGCACGTGCACCACATAGTTTGTACTGCTGACAGATACTGGTGGCTAGTATCTGCAGTGAGTGACATCTGCACCTCATGTGTTTGGGCCTTTTGGCTGTGTGGTGGGTAGGATAGGCCTGGATGGCTCCTTGTCATAGTCACCCTCTTCCACGCATCTATGTCAGTCTACCTTTGGCTTATTATAGTGTGTTGTCCTTGAGTGTCTGCACTAACAACTGTGACTGCCAGATATGTCTGGTCCACTGGTTTTTGCAGACATGACCTTCATGTGTTTAAGTGTGTGAGCATGCTCAGTGTGACCTTTCAGTATGTTGTTGACTTGCATTGCCCTCATTTCTCTATGTGTATGAGCATGCCCAATATGAACATCTGTATTGCATGTGACAGTCAAGTCCAGGTAGTTTGTACTGCAATGCTATCATTTGTGTTGTACGCCGACAGGTTGTATGCTGTCTCAGCAGGGTATCCATTGATCAGTTGGCATTGACTGCTACTATATTTCTGCATGGGGTGGGGCATGCCTGACTAGTTATACATTTCTACACAGGATTGGGGGGGGGGGCACACCTTACTGTTACTATATGTCTACATAGGATGGGGAGGCACACCTGACACTTGTACACATTTGATAGGACTGTACAGGTATGTCGGGTACTCCATTTCAGTCTGTGGTCTTACCTATCGTGCTGGCTAGAGGCATACAAGTGTACTACAGAGCTTAGCTTATAATTACCTACATATTCATGTCTGACTTTCTAGCCTTCACAACTGCCATCTCACTAACTGGCCTGCTGTAGTCAGTCTGTGTAGGCCTGTGGGGGCAGATGCCCATAGGCCTCATTCAGAGGCCATAGCATAGCCTTTGTTTGTTTGTCTACACCTGTCCTGCTGGCTGTGACTGTTGTTGAGTATGTGACCCCCCTGATTGGCATATGTGAGCCACTTACCTTGTGGGTGTCCCAGTACTGAGGATGGTGCTACAGGGCTGCCTATGTCGGATGCATATAGTACACTCCCTACACATGGTTAGGCACAGGTACTGTAATGTTTGGCATCCCTTTTACTGTATGTGAGAGTCAGAGACAGGTGTTATTCCCTGGGTTCCTCCCATGTCAGTGTATGTGCTATGTGTATCGCCTTTACCAAGGCCAGGGCATACTGGGCATGCCTCCTTCTGCCTACTGGGGCAGGCTCTGGTTATTCCTCCTCCCTGGGTAGTGCTTTAATGCGTATGTGCATGCAGTCTATAGAACCCACTACCTCAGGGTATTCTGCTATTTGGTGGAACAGTTGCATATTGCTGGCCAATGCCTCACAGGTGTTGGGGAAGTAAACATGCTCACAGACATGTGCTGACATGGCATCCAGGAACTGGTGGAGTACCCTGGATGCTGATCCCTGTGAGATCCCCATCAAATCCCCAGTTGGCCTTTGGAAGGTGCCTGTAGATGGTATTCTTAGACCTACACATACCTTTGTATCCACTGGGATGGGTTCCCCTCTGTTAGTTCTGTGTGTGAGGCATGGCCGGCACAGCTCAACAATTTGCTGTAGGAGGTCCCTGTCCACCCTATAGCGCTCCACTATCTCCAGCTCATGTAGCCCTTGGTAGGTTACCCTGGGTCTGTGCACTCTTCTCTGTCTCCTCACTGTGGGTTGCTCGGCAGCATTCACATCCTCACCCCCCTCAGCCTCTTCCACAAGTAAAATAAGAACACTGGACAGCCGTTGACCCAAAAATAATTTATTTAAAACACAGCAAACCAAAATTAAAACTTTAACGCTGGAGAATCATGTGCTCTGAAGACCATTTGTTTAATAAAGAATGTGAACTGCTTAAACAAATGTTCCTTAACAGAGGGTATCCTATTAAACTTATTAGCAATTTGATTGGTGAAATAAAATTAAAACGCCAAAATGGTTTACTTCCACCATTATTAACCAATCATAACACAATAACGTTAGCACAGGATATAAGTACTACATCAATTAACGAGCGACCAGTTTTGACGGTAGCTAATTCAGATACTACTAATTATAGAATTTGCATGACCACCCAATTCAATGAACATATGCTTGAATTTAGGAATATTCTGAATATAAATTGGGAATTAATTACACAAGATATACAATGCAGCGAAGGTTGTGGCTTAAAACCACGAATAGTGTTTAAAAGAACACCATCCCTTAAAACTTTATTAGAACGTCCCTTGCAACAGAATAAAACTATGAAAGGGATGTTTAAGTGTGGCCATTGTCACTACTGTAAACATATTCAAACTGGTTCTACATTTAACATCAAAGGAGTAAAGTACTACATTAATGGAAAATATAATTGTCAAACAGAAGGTGTAGTTTACGCAGCAATATGCCAATCATGTAATGCGTTTTATTTCGGTAAAACTGAGCGGCCACTGAGACAACGCATATACGAACATTTATACGCTATTAGTAAGAACAACACCTTTAACGCATTAGCGAGACATATTTCAATGAACACTGACCATCAATTTTTATTTCTAGTGGTTCAGCATATTAAAAAAGATCAGAGGGGTGGTCCTTGGAACTTGCTGCTAGAGGAACAAGAACTATTATGGCAACTCAAAACTAATGCACAAGTCCACCCAGGTCTCAACGAGACTTGTTCGATTAAATGTTTATTAAAACTTAGGGCGATTGCAAGGTAGATTAGTTATTTAGTAGTCGCATAGATTCTGGTAATCAATTATTAATCTTGTTTTATGCATAACAATTATATTTTAAAAAATAATAAAAAAATAACAAAAAACATCAGGAAACATCAACTTGGCCATTTACAATATAACATATACATATATATATATAATTATATGAAAATTCTTTATTGTTGATAACAAACTTTTTCATGTTTCATATTTATAATATGGTGTTGGAATTTGTATACAATGTTAGTTTTTTCATTATGAAAAGTTTTTTGAACATTGAGTTTTACAGATTTAGGGATTGTATAGTCAAAATCATGAATTTAGATTTGTATAATTAATTGTTTTTAATTATTTAATTGTTTAATGAATTAATTGTTTATGTGATTATATAAGTTGGATCACAAGTTTGTAACTTTGTCTGAAGAAGTGCGGAAAGTGTCTGCATGAAAGCGCTAACAAAGTAAAGGTTATTTGGAAACGTATGCTTGGACTGCAGTTGGTACTGTTATTTTTTGTTTTATTAGTTTATTCTTCTTGTTTTGTGTTTATGGCTGACAACAACGGTATCCAACCATCGCAGCCCTTGGCAACGTTCCTATCCAACACCGATCCCGGGTCATCTGTAAACGAAGACAGTAGATCCGTAGGTAATTTAACAGCTCTAATACAACGACTCACACAACGTGTAGATGATTTGGCCACTCAGTTTAACACCCGGTTTCCTGAGACAACACCGGCAGTTCGTCCGAGAACAGGAGTCAATTTCCAACAGACTCCACTGGTTTTGAGGTCTACACAAGACGACAACTTGGCCGAGCAACGGAATGCATCCTTTAATTCAACGGACAATATACCCAATGCTCAACCAGCAAGGTATGAACCAAATGTAAATGAAGGTGATGTTTCACCAAGTTCAAGAACTAATACGTTTGGCAACAAAACACCTTCGTTAATTGATTTTATCAAAGCCCCCGACAATATGTTTCATAATAATAATTTTCTAGTTGGTAATATTGAACAAAATGGGCTTACCAGTGACAATAACATTGTTTCCAGATTAAAAGAATTTGATACTGTTCTTTTAAAGTATAAGAAGTTACAAGTGGAAACAATGTATTTTCGTGAATGTATAAACAATGGTATTGTGCCCAAGGGACTGAGGCAATGGAAGTACCCTTCAGGGGTTATAAAAGACTCCGTTTTTCATAAGCAGTTAATCCAGTTCTTTAACCAACAAGGACTTAATTTTTTAGAACTGCTTATTGGGGCATATAACAACCAAATGGTCGACTTAAAAACTCAACTTGAAATACTAGAAAAAGAAATTAAAGATGATAGACTTTTCCATAGTTACGAATATGACTATGGGCGTATATTCATCAGTATTAATTCATTGTTGAATAAAATCAATGAAACAAAGAAGCGTAAACTCCACAGAGACAAATTGGCTTACAATAAGAATGTGGCATACCCGGATCCTCCTACTTTACCCAATACAATGGCACAGTCCCAAGCGGCGTCACGTTTAAATTCAAACTTTCATGTTTATAACAACGACGATCCAAGTTCAGACGCCGACTTGGAGGAGTTTCCTCCGCTTCTTGCTGATTCCCAATTGAGTAATGGAGAAACATCTTCAGGACCCAGATGAAGTGAAAGGATTCATGAGCAACAACAACAACGGAGCCGAAGCGACGCGAATGGACATAATTCCAGTTCGTCTTCGGGTTTTCAACAACAGCGGAACTATTCCAAACCCAATTCATCCAAGAACTACAAGAAGACCCAGAACAGGAGATTTTACAACCGTCGCAAGAAATGACGGACTTTGAACATGGTATGCCAATAATCGCTTATAACACCAGTAGAGACTTTAAGGTTTACAATTATACTGCCTTTACACCTGAAAATGAATTTATTGACGTTTTAGCAAAAGGGTTCAATTTTGCTTTGCCTAATAGCTTAAACTTAGCACGTGTATTATGTGACCTTAAACTCTACACCAGAAAATTGAATCTAAACACGATGTTTAGGGGCAATTCTGTCATTTTGAACGACGAAAGGGTACCCAGTACATACAATCCCCCGCTTAATAGTAACATAGCAGCATTTGAAAGGGTTTCTGAAATGCACCTTAGGGGTTTGTATAACAAATATAAAAATTTTCAGGAAGGGGACATGCATGTTAAACAAATGATACAAACAGTGAAATGTCATCAGATAAGGGTTATGAAACCCGATAAAGGTGGGGGTGCAGTCCTAATGTATGAGGCGGATTATAATAGACGTATGCAATCAATGTTAACTTCTGACAACTATGAAGTTATATCTAGAAATGAGCTTAACCAAGCCTTTTATAAAGTTAAGAACATCTTAAATGACATGTTTATAGATGGGAGCCTCACGTTAGATCAATACCAGTATTTAGACATGGTATCCCCCCGTATTCCTGTAATGTTTGGAGTTCCCAAACTCCACAAAGGTCTGTCTAACCTAACTTTTAGACCCATTATTGACGGTAGGCAATCTATAACATATGCCTGCGCTAAATGGGTCGATAACAAACTAAAAAGTATTTTAAAGACGGAAGCCCAGATTTGTATCGATTCATGGCACGTACTTAAAAATCTTAATTCCATTCCCTTCCATGACGAGTACAGGTTTTTGACAGCTGATGTCACAAATTTGTACACAGTCATCCCACAGGACATAGGTCTTGAATGGGTTAGGGACCTGCTTTTGCTCAAACACATCGGTGGTTTAGAGATAGATTTGATCATAGCATTACTAGAATTAGTGTTGAACAACAATTATTTCCTGTTTAAAGACCAAATTTATTTGCAAAAAACAGGGGTAGCGATGGGCTCCCCCTGTGGCGGCACGTTCGCCGATTCGGTCATGGCGTTCTGGGAACGAACTTATTTGTTCAATGATTGTACATTTAATCAAATAGTCGCATGGTATACGCGATACCAGGACGACATTTTTATGATTGTAAAAGGAAGTGATGAACAAATTAATTCTCTGATGTATAACATGAACTCTTTCACTTCTTTTTTGGAATTCTCTTTTGTTTCAGAACATGAATCAATTAATTTTCTTGATATTTCCATTTGTAAAGACTTGGTTAAAAAATGTTTTGTTACTTGTATTCACAGGAAAAAACTATATAGTAATTCGTTATTGCATTTTACTAGTAATCACCCATACCCACAGAAAAGAGGTATTGTGAAAGGACAATTGGTTAGGGCCACACGCATGTGCTCTGAAGACCATTTGTTTAATAAAGAATGTGAACTGCTTAAACAAATGTTCCTTAACAGAGGGTATCCTATTAAACTTATTAGCAATTTGATTGGTGAAATAAAATTAAAACGCCAAAATGGTTTACTTCCACCATTATTAACCAATCATAACACAATAATGTTAGCACAGGATATAAGTACTACATCAATTAACGAGCGACCAGTTTTGACGGTAGCTAATTCAGATACTACTAATTATAGAATTTGCATGACCACCCAATTCAATGAACATATGCTTGAATTTAGGAATATTCTGAATATAAATTGGGAATTAATTACACAAGATATACAATGCAGCGAAGGTTGTGGCTTAAAACCACGAATAGTGTTTAAAAGAACACCATCCCTTAAAACTTTATTAGAACGTCCCTTGCAACAGAATAAAACTATGAAAGGGATGTTTAAGTGTGGCCATTGTCACTACTGTAAACATATTCAAACTGGTTCTACATTTAACATCAAAGGAGTAAAGTACTACATTAATGGAAAATATAATTGTCAAACAGAAGGTGTAGTTTACGCAGCAATATGCCAATCATGTAATGCGTTTTATTTCGGTAAAACTGAGCGGCCACTGAGACAACGCATATACGAACATTTATACGCTATTAGTAAGAACAACACCTTTAACGCATTAGCGAGACATATTTCAATGAACACTGACCATCAATTTTTATTTCTAGTGGTTCAGCATATTAAAAAAGATCAGAGGGGTGGTCCTTGGAACTTGCTGCTAGAGGAACAAGAACTATTATGGCAACTCAAAACTAATGCACAAGTCCACCCAGGTCTCAACGAGACTTGTTCGATTAAATGTTTATTAAAACTTAGGGCGATTGCAAGGTAGATTAGTTATTTAGTAGTCATATAGATTCTGGTAATCAATTATTAATCTTGTTTTATGCATAACAATTATATTTTAAAAAATAATAAAAAAATAACAAAAAACATCAGGAAACATCAACTTGGCCATTTACAATATAACATATACATATATATATAATTATATAAAAATTCTTTATTGTTGATAACAAACTTTTTCATGTTTCATATTTATAATATGGTGTTGGAATTTGTATACAATGTTAGTTTTTTCATTATGAAAAGTTTTTTGAACATTGAGTTTTACAGATTTAGGGATTGTATAGTCAAAATCATGAATTTAGATTTGTATAATTAATTGTTTTTAATTATTTAATTGTTTAATGAATTAATTGTTTATGTGATTATATAAGTTGGATCACAAGTTTGTAACTTTGTCTGAAGAAGTGCGGAACGTGTCTGCATGAAAGCGCTAACAAAGTAAAGGTTATTTGGAAACGTATGCTTGGACTGCAGTTGGTACTGTTATTTTTTGTTTTATTAGCCTTCACAACTGCCATCTCACTAACTGGCCTGCTGTAGTCAGTCTGTGTAGGCCTGTGGGGGCAGATGCCCATAGGCCTCATTCAGAGGCCATAGCACAGCCTTTGTTTGTTTGTCTACACCTGTCCTGCTGGCTGTGACTGTTGTTGAGTATGTGACCCCCCTGATTGGCATATGTGAGCCACTTACCTTGTGGGTGTCCCAGTACTGAGGATGGTGCTACAGGGCTGCCTATGTCGGATGCATATAGTACACTCCCTACACATGGTTAGGCACAGGTACTGTAATGTTTGGCATCCCTTTTACTGTATGTGAGAGTCAGAGACAGGTGTTATTCCCTGGGTTCCTCCCATGTCAGTGTATGTGCTATGTGTATCGCCTTTACCAAGGCCAGGGCATACTGGGCATGCCTCCTTCTGCCTACTGGGGCAGGCTCTGGTTATTCCTCCTCCTGGGTAGTGCTTTAATGCGTATGTGCATGCAGTCTATAGAACCCACTACCTCAGGGTATTCTGCTATTTGGTGGAACAGTTGCATATTGCTGGCCAATGCCTCACAGGTGTTGGGGAAGTAAACATGCTCACAGACATGTGCTGACATGGCATCCAGGAACTGGTGGAGTACCCTGGATGCTGATCCCTGTGAGATCCCCATCAAATCCCCAGTTGGCCTTTGGAAGGTGCCTGTAGCTGGTATTCTTAGACCTACACATACCTTTGTATCCACTGGGATGGGTTCCCCTCTGTTAGTTCTGTGTGTGAGGCATGGCCGGCACAGCTCAACAATTTGCTGTAGGAGGTCCCTGTCCACCCTATAGCGCTCCACTATCTCCAGCTCATGTAGCCCTTGGTAGGTTACCCTGGGACTGTGCACTCTTCTCTGTCTCCTCACTGTGGGTTGCTCGGCAGCATTCACATCCTCACCCCCCTCAGCCTCTTCCACAAGTAAAATAAGAACACTGGACAGCCGTTGACCCAAAAATAATTTATTTAAAACACAGCAAACCAAAATTAAAACTTTAACGCTGGAGAATCAAACAGTACTTTTTCGTCTGCAACTTCCTCAGAATACAACCCAACAAACAATTCATACCTTAAATAAGGTTACCAGTTACATTGATTGCGTGCAATTAATCCCATAGGAAACCAATTAACATTGTTTAATAACACATAAATAGATATAAATGAATATAAAATGTATACTGTATGTGCATTATAACCCAGCCACTGGGGATGCACAAGCCAGTGCATTTCTTTGTGCCGGTGCCAAGCCCAGATAAATGAGGAAGGTTGCATCAGGAAGGGCATCATGCATAAAACTTTGCCAAAACATTTCATGCAGATGCCAAGAAACATTTTTATACCGGATCGGTCGAGGCCCGGGTTAACAATGACTGCCACCAGTGCTGTTAGCCTACAGGGTGCTGACAGAAATTGGGCTACTGTTGGTCGAAGGAGGAGAAGAGGTGGGAGACATGGCCGAAGGCAGGAAGAGAGAAGAAAGGCTAGGACTGTGATAGTGAGGGTCGGAACTTTGAATGTTGGCAGTATGACTGGTATAGGGAGAGAGCTTGCTGATATGATGGACAGAAGGAAGGTTGGTATATTGTGTGTGCAAGAGACCAGATGGAAGGGGAGTAAGGCTAGGTGTATCGGAGGTGGGTTCAAATTGTTTTATCATGGTGTGGATGGGAGGAGAAATGGCATAGGAGTTATTCTGAAGGAACAATATGCTGAGAGTGTTTTGGAGGTGAAAAGAGTGTCGGGTAGAGTGATGTTTATGAAGCTGTGTAATGATGAATGTTGTTAGTGCGTATGCTCCACAAGTTGGGTGTGTAATGGATGAGAAAGAAAAATGTTGGAGTGAATTGGATGAAGTGGTGATGACTGTACCCAAAGGTGAGATAGTGGTGATTGGGGCAGATTTCAATGGGCATGTTGGTGAAGGGAACAGAGGGGATGAGGAAGTGATGGGTAGGTATGGTGTTAAACAAAGGAATGCAGAAAGTCAGATGGTAGTGGATTTTGTGAAAAGGATGGACATGGCTGTGGTGAATACGTATTTTAACAAGAGGGAGGAGCATAAGGTGACATACAAGAGTGGAGGAAGATGCACACAGATGGATTATATCTTATGTAGTAGGGCCAGTTTGAAGGAGATTGGAGACTGTAAAGTGGTGACCGGAGAAAGTGTAGTTAGGCAGCATAAGATAGTGGCTTGTAGGATGACGTTGGTTATCAAGAAGAGGAGGAGGAGTGTGAGGGCAGCACCAATGATCAAATGGTGGAAATTGAGAAAGGGTAATTGTGAGGTGGAGTTTGGGGATGAGCTAAGGCAGGCACTGGGTGGCAGTGAAGAGTTACCAGATAGCTGGGTAACTACAGCAGAGCTAATAAGGGAGTTGGCTAGAAAGGTGCTTGGTATCACATCTGGACAGAGGAAGGATGACAAGGAGACATGGTGGTGGAATGAGGAAGTACAGGAGAGTATACAGAGAAAGAGGTTGGCAAAGAAGAAGTGGTATTGTCAGAGAGATGAAGAAAGTAGACAGGAGTATAAGGAGATGAGGTGCATGGCAAAGAGAGAGGTGGCAAAGGCTAAGGATAAAACATATTAAGAGTTGTATGAAAGGTTTGACACTAAGGGGGGAAAAAAGGACCTGTACCGATTGGATAGACAGAGGGACCGAGCTAGGAAAGATGTGCAGCAGGTAAAGGTGATAAAGGATAATGAGGGAAACATACTCATAAGCGAGGAAAGTGTGTTGAGGAGATGGAAAGAGTACTTTGAGGGGTTGATGAATGAAGAGAATGAGAGGGAGAGAAGGTTGGATGATGTAGGGATAGTGAATCATGAAGTACAATGGATTAGCAAGGAGGAAGTAAGGATAGCTATGAAGAGAATGAAGAATGGAAAGGCTGTTGGCCCAGATGACATACCTGTGGAAGCATGGAGATGTTTAGGTGAAATGGCAGTGGAGCTTTTAACCAGATTGTTTAATGAAATCTTGGAAAGTGAGGGGATGCCTGAGGAATAGAGAAAAAGTGTTTTGGTACCGATTTTTAAGAATAAGTGTGGTGTGCAGAGCTGTAGTAACTACAGAGGGATTAAATTGATCAGTCACAACATGAAGTTATGGGAAAGAGTAGTGGAAGCAAGTTTAAGAAGGGACATGATGATTAGTGATACGCAGTATGGTTTCATGCCAGGAAAGAGCACTACAGATGCGATCTTTTCTCTGAATGTGTTGATGGAGAAGTACAGAGAATGTCAGAAGGAGTTGCATTGTGTTTTTGTAGATTTAGAGAAAGCATATGACAGGGTGCTTATAGAGGAGCTGTAGTATTGTATGAGGAAGTCAGAAGTGTCAGAAAAGTATGTAAGAGTGGTACAAGATATGTACGAGGGTAGTGTGACAGTGGTGAGGTCTGCAGTGGGAGTGACGGATACATTTAAGGTGGAGGTGGGGTTACATCAAGGATCAGCTCTGAGCCCTTTCTTATTTGCAATGGTGATGGACAGGTTGACAGACGAGATCAGACAGCAGTCCCTGTGGACTATAATGTTTGCAGATGACATTGTGATCTGTAGTGAGAGTAGGGAGCAGGTGGCGGAGACCCTGGAGAGATGGAGCTATGCTCTAGAGAGAAGAGGAATGAAGGTCAGCAGGACTAAGACAGAATATATGTGTGTGAATGAGAGGGAGGATAGAGGAATGTTGAGGATGCAAGGAGTAGAGGTGGTGAAGGTGGATGAGTTTAAATACTTGGGGTCAGTAGTTCAGAGTAACGGTGAGTGTGGAAGAGAGGTGAAGAAAAGAGTACAGGCTGGATGGAGTGGGTTGAGAAGTGTGTCAGGAGTGATTTGTGACAGACGAGTACCTGTAAGAGTGAAAGGGAAGGTCTACAAGAGGGTAGTGAGACCAGCTATGTTATATGGGTTGGAGACAGTGGCACTGACAAAAAGGCAGGAGTTTGAGCTGGATGTGGCAGAATTAAAGATGTTAAGATTTGCACTGGGTGTGACGAGGGTGGACAGGCTTAGGAATAAGTATATTAGCGGGTCAGCCCAGGTTGGAAGGTTTGGAGACAAAGCCAGAGAGGCATGATTACGTTGGTTTGGACATGTGCTGAGGAGAGATGCTGAGTATATTGGGAAAAAGATGCTAAGGATGAAGCTACCAGGTAACAGGAAAAGAGGAAGGCCTAAGATAAAGTTTATGGATGTGGTGAGAGAGGACATGCAGGTGGTTGGTGTGACAGAGCAAGATGCAGAGGACAGGAAGAAATGGAAACAGGTGATCTGCTGTGGTGACCCCTAACAGGAACAGCCAAAAGAAGATGATGATGATGACTATATGTGCAGTATAATTTATATATGACATAGATGCAAAAAAATGCACCGTAAATAAACCTGTAATGAATACTAAACTTCTATCTATTATTTGATCAAGCACGTACATGACATACTCAAATCTACAAGCCTATTAAAATACCAATGTGTGCAATTACATATTAAAATATAAATAAATAAACAAATGCAGGTCTGTCATGAAAATCTGATGGATACCTTAAAACATTTTCATTTCTTACTTAAAAACTATAAAATCTTGTTAAAAAGTAGAAAAACACTATAAAAATGTATATAACTATATAGATAAATAAATGAGTAATTAAGTGAATAAATATGTGGATATATGGTACATAGTATGTATAAGGTAGTGTTAAATAGAAGTTTTTTTTAAATCCTTTAAAAAGTATGTGTGAAAAAACATCTTCAAGTAAACATAAAGTGTAGTTAGGCATAGCATCTATAATTTGGCAGCCTGTAACTTTAAAACTGGTGCCAGGGATATCATGAACTGGATTCACAAAGGCTTGCACGGAGTCTAAGAGTAGAGTAAGACTCTATGCAGCCAACATGTCTGCCGAGCGATCCAGGAACAGCCGGCAGGGGCGTGCAAGAGAGCTCCTAAAACTCCTCTTACACGGACAGGGCTAGGTTATGCAAATTACCTAATTTGCTGCTGAAAGTTATGCAAATGAGGTAAATTTGCGATCCAGGGAACCCTAACCTGTCTGAGTAAGAGTAGTGTTATTTGCAGAAACGTACTCGGTTGTCAACTGAGTACAGTTCTGCATATAGCAAAATGGAGCCATGACAGCTCGAAATAAAGGATGCATCCAGTTGAGGAAGCATGCCAATGGCCAAATATACGGCCATTGGCAATCCTAATTGTTGCAAAAAAAAAATATATATTTTTTTTACCTCGATCTCCAAAAGTTTAAGCATAGTGCAGCATTGCGCAAAAGTGCTGCGCTGTAAACCCCCCCAAAAAAAATAAAAGCCAAAAATAGGCATTTTATTATAAATATACATCTGCCATGCAAGTGAATGGCAGGCTGAAGACAACACGGCTACTGAGTAGAGGTTGCTAAGGGGAGAAGCACAGTCTAAGAGCTGTAACCAAGCATTAGTAGGCAATCCTATGCAAATGAGGGTAAGGAGAGTGAATCCCAGTTTTACATGGCATATGAGCAAAGTCCGTGGAGTGTAAGAGTAGGATAAGGGGAGTATCAGAGTAGAAGATAGGTGACATCATGAGGGGTATATGTATGAAAGAATGTAAGGTCATTGGAGCAGAGTGGCATGTGTTTGCTGTCAGTTACCCATCACCGGAAGTGGCGTGTCAACAGGTAACCTAGCTAAAGGCAAGAAATTGAAGGTGTATGCTGTGGACAACACTAAAGTTTCTTGTAGAAGTGCCTGCAACGTGTATGTGTGCGCGCATGTGCGCCTGTGTGTACGCGTTTAAGCAAGTGTAAGGTTGTTGAAACCTGTGTAAGCGCGTTTGCGCCTGTGTGCGCGTGTTTAAGACGGAGTCAAGTGTTAGGCCGTGTAAGCATGTGTGCGCGCATGTGAGCTTGTGTGAGTGTGTTTGCACGGCACTGCCCCCTGTGGAAACAGAAAGGGAAAAGGAAGCACAACAAATCGTAGAAAGTTAACCAAGGAGAAGTAGCAGAGCTAGCAGGTGAAAAAAATCAGAATCAGCCAATTACACAGGCAGTACACCAGCCCAGCCCAGCCCAGTACTTAACACTCTGCAAACAACTTTCCACTATGTTTTTCTCAGAGACACTGCAACAGTGCAGTAAGCTAATAGAAGTGAAAACTGAAAAAGCTTTACTGAGACAAAGAAATGTTAGGGACTGCCATTGCTGTTATAAGGAAACATATGCAACATGCTGAGGGTGGTGCCAATGCGAATGCTGCTGAGCAACCCACAGTGAGGAGACGGAAAAGAGAGTACAGGCCCAGGGTAACCTACCAGGGGCTACATGAGATGGAGATAGTTGAGTGCTATAGAGTGGACAGAGACCTCATGCAGCAAATTGTTGAGCTGCGCAGGCCACGTCTCACACACAGAACCAACAGAGGGGAACCCATTCCAGTGGAAACCAAGGTATGTGTTGGCCTAATAATACTAGCAACAGGTACCTTCCAGAGACCAACTGGTGATATGATGGGGATTTCACAGGCATCAGCATCCAGGATACTGTGCCAGTTCCTGAATGCCATGTCAGCATGTGTCAGTGATCATGTATATTTCCCCAATTCCCGTGAGGTATTGGCCAGCAATATGCATCTTTTCCAGCAAATAGCGGAATACCCTGAGGTCGTGGGTGCAATAGACTGCACGCATATACACATCAAAGCACCAGCTGGTGAGCGGGGTAGGGTCAACTTTAACCACAAGGGTTTCCCCTTCATCAACTGCCAGGTTGTGTGTGATGCCCAGGGCATAATAATGAATGTGTGTGCTGGCTGCCCTGGAAGCTATCATGATTCCCATATCTGGCATCTGACACAGCTGTACCAGACATTTGACAATGGGGACATCCCTCATGGTCACCTAGTGGGGGATGCTGGATATGCACTGGAGCCGTGGCTGATGACACCCATCAGAAATGCACACACACCTGAACAAGAATGCCATAATGAGGCACACGCACAAACACAAAATGTAATCGAGCGTGTGTTTGGGCTGCTTAAGTCATGGTTCCATTGCCTGGACACATCTGGTGGAGCCTTGCAGTACTCACCAACTACATGTACCCAAATAGTCATGGTATGTGCTATGCTATATAATATGATCCTGTAAAAACAGCTGCAGCAGGAGCAGCATAGGACTGGGCCAAACAGCCCCCCCACCATTGCCAAGGCCATCACAGGCAGAGCGTGACTCGGAGGAGGAACAACCTGAGCCTTCCCCACTAGCCAGAAGGAGGCGTGCCCAGTATGCTTTGGCCTTGGCAAAGAGGCAACGCATAGCATATACACTGGCTCAGTAGGAACCCTGGAAATGATACCTCTCTCTGACTCGCACATATAGTAAAAGGGATGTCCAACTTGACATTACCTGTTGTCAAACATGTATAGGGAGTGCAATATGTGCATCCCACATAGGCAGCCCTGCAGCACCACCTGAGGCATGATTGCCATGTTTTAAGCAATATAAAGCAGTGCTAAACAGCTTTAACCACTATTTAGTATATGTAAACAAAATTGCACACACTAAGTAGAACAACTTTGGGCAATGCTGAGCAATATTGGGCAGCGTTCATCAATGTTGGTTAACGTTGAGCAATGTTGTGCAGGTTTGGTCAAAGTTGGGCATAGTTGAGCAAAAGCAGGTAAACATGGTCATATTTGCTTTACTGTTCCTTAAGCAGTCTGGTCTGCCCAGTATGAAAATATTAAGCAGTGACAGTCCTCGAAGCCAGGATACTGTGCACTATAGTCACAGTGCTGAACCACTAAACCATGACAGTACTTTGCTGGTCAGCCTGTATGAAGAAATGTTGATAAGTCTATGCAAAGTGTCCCCTGGAAACCCCACAGGCACAGCATAATCCCTGTAGAGTTATGACACAATGGTGAGACCTGCAATAAAAATACAACTCGATTTATAACACACATATAGTATAAATTTTAATATTGGGCATGTTCACACACGTCAACAAATGTAGTGGACTTCACACAGCAACATACTGAAAGTTCACACTGGGTATGCTCACACACTTGAATAAATGAGGCAAACAACATACTGAAAGTCCAAACTGGGCATGCTCACACACTTAGGCCATGTCGGAGTACAGCAGTGGGCCACACATATCAGGCAGTTGCATGTGTTAACCCAGGAACCTCTCACAATTCACCAATCCTGACTTGTGCACACAGTGATATGACAACAGACACATATATAATATATTGGAACCCTGTCATAATCAAATATGTACTACAGATACTTAGGTTGGTCATAGAAAGTTGAAAAGCAAAGAAAAAAAAAACCCGAAATCAGTATCATCAATAAACAATGTGCACTCCAAACACTATCCAATCCAGGTCATGGAAGGATTATCTGCGAAGGAGTCCATACAGAACCATGACACTTCCTTTAGCTATGTCATAAATAGCAATGTACACTCATATATGTCCTGAGTCAGGGCCAACTGTAAATGACTGACAATGCCAACATTCTGTCAGACAGGCCCATACATACATACCCACCTCCCACTGACAAAAGGCCCACTCATCATACCAGAAAATATCACATGTAGAATGGGTAAACAGCTCCTTCCAAAGCTGAAAACATGGCATCAATTGGATTACATTGTGCCCCTATATGTGTCATAAGTGAACTGCAGAACAAACAGACCCTGCACCTGAACAGTCTGATGAGCCTCACCCTCTCTACAGGATATGAAACTGGTGAATGGGTTACAGCAACATATGGCACACTACACAAGTTTTGGTGCACAACAGACCATGGGAACTATAGTCTTATAAGCCGATGAAGTCTGATCTGCAAGGCCATGGAGTCCATCATGATTGAAGTCAGAAACAGAGCTATTGGAAGCCTACAAACACACAACCCTACCAACTTTGGACTGTTCATGGGCAGATCATGTTTCCCAAACCTGCTAGACTGTTTGCAAGGCAGCCACCCAGGACATGCATCAATGAAATGAGCTACACACGTCCCACATACAGTTTGAATAGGCCTTTTCCAACATCCCAGACACATGTCATATCCACAAAATAAACAACCTGTGCATAAATATGTATTGTCATTGGATGGATTGGCAACGGTGCCACAGATAGATCACACAAGGTAAGAATTGTGGAGTCCTGTTCAAGCTGGTAACATCTGCTTTCCCCCATGTCTCAGTCCTGGGATTGCATAAAACTAAGTGCACACACAGTACCATGTCTAGTCTGATGATGTCAGCATCCCACAAATATAGCAGTGGAAAAGAACACTCCCAATAAAGGATATAGCGTGGCATGTTAATGCATATCTCTCCAGTATCATAACCTAATTGAATAGGGGATTGAATTGCTTTGTGTGTGTGTGGGCGGATGTGTCTGTGTGATTTCCTATGAGAGTATTGCCCTTTTTGGAGACTAGGCAAACACCTTAAAAGTGTTCTATTCCTGTTTGGCAGGTCTGATGATGTCAGCATCCTACAAATATAGCAGTGGAAATGAAAACTCCCAGTAAAGCATGCAGCGTGTTGTGTTAATGCATATCTCTCTGGTATCACAACATAGTTAGGGAGAGGTTTGAATCCTGCAATTGCTGTGTGTGTGTGTATGATTTCCTTTGAGAGTATTGCCCTTTTTTGAGACTAGGAAAACACCTTAAAAGTGTTACATTCCTGTTTGGCAAGTCTGATGATGTCAGCATCCTACAAATATAGCAGTGGAAAATGAAACTTTCCAGTAAAGCATATAGCACGTTGTGTTAATGCGTATCTCTCTAGTATCACAGCATAGTTAGATAGGGGTTTGAATCCTGCAATTGCTGAGTGGGAGTGTGTGATTTCCTTTGAGAGTATTGTCCTTTTTGGAGACTAGGAAAACACCTTAAAAGTGTTATATTCCTGTTTGGCAAGTCTGATGATGTCAGCATCCTACAAATATAGCAGTGGAAACACAAGCTCTCAGTAACGCATATAGTGCATCGTGGTAATCCGTATCTCTCTAGTATCATAACATAGTTAGATATGGGGTTTGAATCCTGCAATTGCTTTGAGAGTGTTGCCCTTTTTGGAGACTAGGAAAACACCTTAAAAGTGTCATACTCCTGTTTGGCAAGTCTGATGATGTCAGCATCCTACAAATATAGCAGTGGAAAAAAAGACTCCTAGTAAAGCATGTAGCATGTCGTGTTAATGCGTATCTTCTCTAATATCATAACATAGCTAGGTAGGGGTTTGAATCCTGCAATTGCTGAGAGTGTGTGTATGATACTGTTGGTCAATGTGTTATGTGTTTAGCTTTTACTACTGTATGACATATCAGTATAACAACAGTATGTGCATTGCACACTTCAGGTATCTGTGTGGCAAATGCATATATGTACATGTAACCTAAATTATTTCATAGGTGTGAAGCCTGCTTTCTACATGAATACATCTGTTACCTATGACAGATTGTGCTGCTGCTTCTCAGACCTTCGGTCACATATGTATGTTTGTGACAAGGCCAGCCACTGTAGTGATCTGTGGCCTAGGTCATCTGTGTCACACACACTCATGACAGTTTCTATAGAATAGTGTGAGTGAGGGTTCATGCCTTGGGTATATTTCAGACATGTTCAAACACAACAAAGTCTGTCAATAATGGACATTCATTATAGGTGTACAACAACTTTGTGGATATGCATACAGACCCCTTATTGGTTACATGATACACCAGGGGACTTCAGAATACCTATGGAAATGTGAATACCAAAGGACAGATGACATAACACTTGGTTGTATGTACACATCGGTACCCGTTCTACATGTTTGGGGCAACTACCTATGTGGTACTGTCGCGATACAATGTTTAATACATGTGGATGACTATGCTATATTTGGCTTACAGCTTTACAGCATGGGTTGGACAACAGGTATCTGTCTGTATGATACCCTTGTGGATGATAAGTGTCTTATCCAGAGAATGCATTGTAGGCCACTGTATGCATTTCCAGATGTGGACAGACATATCCCTAGTGTGTTTGCTTGTACCTAAGAGGGCTATATGCCAAACAGGAGTGGTCCCAGGAATGGGTGGCGGTCAATACCACTGGTTACTGGTATAGTATAGTACCGGATGGATCCAAATGCTACTGAGTTACCTACATCTGTGTGTCAGTTGTCAAGGCATCATCTAACGATTGGTTATAGTGAGGCTGTTGAGGTTGTGTACACTACCAGAATGCAAACCAATGACAGATAGTAACAGTATCACCCATAGCATAGTGTCAAATCATGTCATACAAACATGTGTACCCAAGTTAAAACATATGTGTATTAAAATGAACACTGGCCACCAATAGAAACAATGAAGTCTTGACATTGTGTAATACAGGGCATGTCACCCTTCCCATGTGTCCACTATGCACGTACATGCAGACAGTGCATCTCCACCATATTCACAAATGTACACATGCAAATCTGTACTGCACACATCACACACGTACTGTCCACTCACCAACACATGCTGCCAAAACTACACACATCAGCCAAGTGGCACATGGGCGGACAATACGTTCTTGGAATTAGCACTGTTGTAAACAATACTACATTGATAATCATAGATTTAATGCATCATGCCTGCTCAGATATACCTGCAGGGATATCATTACCCTGTACTGTTGACAACATGCTAACATTGCTACACTGTTATAAAGTCACCATGTGCATCAGCACCATGTTAGCCTGTTCCTGCATCAGTGTTACAAATGACAGGAGGTGGCACAGTTTCATCATATGCACAGGGTGTGTTGTTGGTTTGCCAGAGCCCGACATTGACCCATCCAATCAACATGTATGTGTTTGTGTGTGTGAGGGACAACAGTACAGCATGGGTCAATGTTGATGTAATGTGTGTGTGTATGTGTTAGCCCTAGGTGTTTGGATTATGTGTGTGTGTGTGTCTGCATGCACACAATTCCACCATGTGGCTGCCATATACGGGAGGGAGACTGCACCTGCCAAGCTGTACAGATCACCGTTTTTGCCCACGGACACAGTACCTATGCCTGGCAGGGGTGCAACAGACAGTATCGGGTACTAAGCCAGACTGGGTACTATCATCAGAGGCAGAGGGATGTCGACTGGACCCATGTCCCTTCTAGGACTGGCCAGAGCCACGTGCACGTGGTCTTCTATGATGGTCTATTGACAGCCCTGCTACGACATTGCTGGGGCGAGTACTGCCACTACGGGAGTGGCTGTGACTTGTGTGTTGTCCACAATGACTGCCAGCTGAAGATTTTGCTGGCATACGTCCACGTTGACATCTCGGCCATCCTGCACTGTCCTGGCACATGGACATTACATTGCGGAGGACATCTAATGTCTCCACCCAATGTCTATCAATGACCTCAGTGTAGTGACACACTGCACCCGCATGTTCACGGATACTGTCATTGATAGCAGTGTTATGGACCCTCTGCACTCTCAGTCCCTGTCTGGTGTACCATTCCATACGTGCCTGTGCCTGCATTACAGCCCGGAACATACCTGAGGTTATAAGACCTGTGGGGGCACATCTGCCAGGGGCATTATGACCAGCAGGGCTCCCACAAGAACCCCTGGACATCTGCCTATGTGGTACCATTCCAGGAATCTGGGTATGGCTGCTGTGAGGGGTTGCATGTGACATAGATACCACACTATCCTGGTCAATGCCTACTGTATGCTGTCCCTCAGCTAAGGCCATTGGTGATGAGGGATGTATTGGCAGTATGAATGTGCACATAGATGGTGTGGAAAGCTGTGTACTGTCGATTGGCGGAACAACAACAGACCCTGTCAAACCTGCCTGTGCCACAACACAGATTTCATCATCTCCACAATTTGTGGCAGTGTCTTCAGGTTCCCTGCTGCACTCAACCAACACAACCTCAGCACCTGTGAGAGCGAGACAGGAATTACACTTGCACATATGCACACATGCACACATGCACACAAGAACACATGCACACATGCACACATGCACACATGAACACATGAACACATGAACACATGCACATATGAACAGATGCACACATGCACATATGCATACATGAACACATGCACACATGCACACATGAACACATGCACACATGCACACTTGAACACAAATACAATTCTCAGTAAAGTAGACACACACACACACACACACACACCAACAGCAATCCAGAACATACCCATTAGTGGTTGATGGTGGAGTACAGTATCACAAGCCAAAGAGCCCTATCACACGTGTCAGCATGCAAGATGTCTGTTGCTCAACAGCATGCAGTGCAAGTGTAGAGAGTCCTTGTTAATAACAGTATACATGTGCTTGATGCATGTGTGTTGTTCAATGATTGGCCTCACCCTGGAACACAATGGGTACATGGACACAACATTGCTGTGCAAGTATTAAATGCTTTTCAATGTCCTGTGCACCATCACTCACAGGTAAACATACCATGGCTGGATGCACACAACTGTCAGGTGTATAGCAATGAATGCTATGTGTTGTACTGTAGTTATTGTAACTGGATGCAGTGTAGTACCATGAGCCATCATCAGGCAGCATCATGTGGTCACTCAAGGCCACTAACGTGTGCCACACGGGCAACTATCTTGCTGTACCTGAACTGCAGCACTGTGGCTACAGTAACCATTTCACAGGCAGTTGTTACATGGGTATGTAAGGTGTTCAATAGGGAGCATTGCCAAACATGAATGCCTTGTTTGGTGAAGAGGTTTGCAATGCCCCATGATAGGCCTCTACCCCTCAGGTATAGTATGTGTTCTTTGTGGATGACATTTGGGATACTAGAGTCTGACCTTACAGCAGGTGTCTACATACACCATGTGTATCATATTGACACGTACTGCATATGACAAGGTGGTGTATGCTGTGTGCATGTGTATTGACTCTGCCTATACAATGTCCACTACAGTGTATCACAATTGTTTGGGATGCTCTGTGTATAACATGTGTTTGAGGCAGCCACTAATGCTACTGTGATGTGCATAGTCCCACAGAAAACATGCAGAGCATGCATTATGTGTAGGTGTTGCACATGTGTTTATGGCCTAAAACCCACCTATGACATGCACGTTATTCACCATATGACATGTAGAACACTCACCAGCATGGGTCTGCTGTCTTGCTGTCACACCAGAGGGACCTACAAGGATATGAGACAGTTTGTCAGTGTCAACAACTGTGGCATTGCTGCTGTGACTTTGCAATTTTACAGTAGTACAATGGTTGACAGTCACAGGCATACAGATTATGTTCAAAATTATCAGTATTGCACAACACCATGCTCCACATCTTCCAAATACACAGTACACATCTGACATATGCATGTTCTAACAATCAAGCTAACAGTAGTCTACAGATATGGCATGTTACCTGCACGCTCCAAGTCAACTTGCTGGGTGACTCCAACCTCCATGATGACACATGTTTGTTGCAGTGGTTAGCCAGGAGCCACCATGCTGAGGAGCAGCTCTTCCACTCTGGTGAGGGGCGGATGTGATGCTGCACCACCACCTGTGGCAAGCTGTTGTCTGCGGACATCAGAGGCATGCTGCCAGACATGTCTGATTAAATCACTGCAGTGATGGCATACCTGCTCATAAGTCCGGTTATGCATGCCTACGTCATTAACCCGATGGACAACATCCTGCCACAGTGAAGTGCAGTCATGCTGGTCCTGGCTGGTTCTGGAGAACAGCAGGGTGTGATGTAATAGTGTGGATATGATTAATTCCTCCTCTTCAGGGGAATAGGCAGGGTTGCAATGATCAGACATGTCCCTGGAAGAAAATAAAACAATTATTGTGAGCAAGTCTTGTGGCACACTTAACATTCTAAAGTACAGATATCAATGAAATGCCATATATAGCAACCTATTGGCTGTCAATAGATACACACTTTTAATACCATACATCAGTGCTCAGACAACAACTGCCTGACAGTGCCTGGCATGTTCTATATATTAAACCATGTTCTGCACAGCAACAAAGTGAAACCAGTATGTAAGACTATACAACAGCACATGGCACACTGTATGTGACACAATGCACCACCTAGCCACAGGAGGTATATATGAAGCTAATGCATACAGAAATTTGTCATCCATTGAAACGATTGTAAAGTACAGTTACAGTATTACCAGTACACCACACTACTTGTTGATAGCAAACCCCTAAGTAACATACATGCGCATTCATCAATATAGGTGGCATACTGCTGTACTACACTATACATGCTGCTAGATATGCACTTATATCCTGTAACACAGATACAACCCAGGCCATGTTACAGGCATACCCACATACACATCAGACATACCTACAAGACACAAAGGTATGGCAACCTGGATGAGCTTTACCTGAGTACCATACAGAACTGTGTATCACCACTTACAAAACCTTATGCCTGAGGTATGTAATGCATGGGGACTACAGGTAACAAACAAAACAGTGTTTCAAAGCAATGTGGATATACACCATACTGTATTCACTAGTGTTAACAATCAATGGGCATACATGTACTGCTTTAGCCTACAATGGCACACTACAGTCAACACCATGGGACTATGTCACACCGTATACCATACTGCTTTTGCTGCCTAGCAATAGCATACATATCTTTTGTGGGGATCAGAGCTAGAACACTACATACCATGATATAAACATTTACCCACTAGGCTATCACACATATACACAACGTTGACACATTCACCTACACATTCACCATCACACTCAGTCAACCTCACATAGCAATTAATGCAACATGTACATGCGTGTGTGTATCAGGTCATAGGTAACTCATAGGCTATTAGATGTAGGGCCTATAGAAGCCTAGCCATATGGTACCCTGCCCTTCAACAGCCATGTAATTTAAGTTCATGTGCCCCTGTCATGCAGAGCCACAGAGGTGATTCCCACGTTGTATTTCCTATGTCACATCCATTCATCATGATTATTCATGATGACTACTAATGATAGTTAGTTCCAGGGTATGGTATGTGTCTGAGATGAGAATGTACCACTCCAGCATGTTCTGCTTTTTGACATTACTAGGTTTAGATCAGTACAGTGTGTAGCTTGTAGGGATTTTGATCTGTTGACATGGAGCATGTCCAACACCTGTGGGCTTGGCATAGCTTTGTATGTTAGGCAGAGGTTGGCTCTGGGTGTGCGGTATGTGACACAATGTAGCTGTGGTTTTGGCAGACAGTCTGCACAGGACATCTGTTTGGGTCTGGTAATACTCTTTGTGGTGTTTGTGCCTGGCGTCTACACTTGCTGTAGATGTCTTCTGAGGTACATACCAAAAGGCCCATTGTACTCTATAATGGGTTTTATGACTGATGAGTAGAGTGGAACACTGACCTCTTATTCCATGTTTGACACACCTTTTGTGATGACATGTGGACTGTACACAGTTTACATGACTAGTGTGGCACTGTGATTATCAAAAGGGACACTACTGTCCACCTGTGTCCCATGGTCTCTTAACACACTTTTGGTGTTGAGTAGACTACCACCTATGTGGTAGTTCATGGGTACAGGGTTTTTAACAAAAGGGATGGCAAAACATTTTCAACATTGAGCTTGAGCATACATATAAACATCCATTCGTGTACATATAGATTTACATGTAGGCACATATACATTCCACCTTTCAGGGCAGCGCAGTGGTGCAGCAGTTAATACTGTCACCTCATAGCAAGAGGTTATCTGGTTTGATTCTTGGCTGGGGTGCCTTATGTGTGGAGTTTGCATGTTCTCCCTGCATTCACATGGGTTTCCTCCCACATTCTAAAGACATGCATCTGGAGCATTTCTCCCTGGGCCTCCACTGAAAACAGGATCTGTGGAACCTAGTCGGACTTTCCCAGTCAACAAATGTTAAATAAAAAAAAATAGTGGGAATATCAATTATGCAAGGGTTGAGAGAGATGCAGTTATGTAATAATTTTGCACAGTCTTGTGCAGAATGCATTGAGGGTATTCTCAGGCCATGTATCTTTAGCTGGACTCCCTGTCTGGAAGACTATAAACTTAGCAAATCATACCTACAGCATTTAAACACCACATGTCATATACCAGCACTGTATGCTGTCTTGTTTGCCACACACTACAACCTACATGAAAATATGCACATAACAACCTTCACCAACATATATATGTCCACCTTTCACAAACAGTTGCAGTATGTACCTTGCTCTATGCATATGTTAAAATGTTAATATATCTGACACATAAATATCTTTACATATGTGTGTGCCATACACACACAATGTACACACTGTTGTACATCTGTAGACTTCACGGATGACCCGTTGGGCCTTGCTACAACATGAAAAGTTGTCACATGTGTGCATGGCAGTAATATTACAGGGAGTATTTATAGCTGCTAATGCTGCATTACTATACTAGCCTGGTACAGCAGTTGCCAATGCTAAGCTGCACATTATATGACTATCATGCATGTGTTACTCTGTCACATCCATGTTTATATAGCTGTTTGCACTATTCCCCCAGACAGCCATTATACACAGTACTGTACAGAACATAGATGACATGATTGGATGTTTGACATTAAATGCTGAGCTACATATGTCACAGTTATGTCCCACTGCACACAGCTACACACTAATTTGTCCATGGCAGTAGTCATGCATGGCATCAGTGCATACATACCTACTGCTGACACATATGCATGTTTCAAAGTATTTACAGTACACTTCATAAACATATACTACTTGCCGGTAATCACATTTCTGTCACATGCCTGTTTGTCACTTTCAGGTCCGTCTGTTTGTTTTTTTTTTTTTTTTTTTTTGACAATTTTTTTTTTGGTGTTGCCTAAGTAGAGATTGCTTCTACTTGATTCCCTTTGCTTATTAATTAAGTTTTTTTTTTACTTAATTAATATATTTGGTTGCTGATTCACTAGAGTATTTTTACTCAATTAAACTTTTGTGTTATTAAGTAATAACTAGTATTTACTCATCCACAAGTTCTGTGAAGCTTTATCACGTGCAATGTAATGATTGCATGTGGGGATAGCAAGTACAGTCTGCTTTTATAGGTATCTGCACATGTGCATGTGATGACCTCTGCACCATTTGGTGCCCAGCATTTGGTAAATGCATACAGCCTGCTGTGTGGTAATTGCAGTACTCACTGTCATAGCAACCCAATGCTATGAATTGCTATGTTTTGTAGGAGTAGCCCTTTCAGATTTCCAGAGTGGGATCCATGCTTGTTTGCTGTGTACACTGTTGTTTATGTCAGAAGGGTGGTATACTTTTTATATCTGAAGCTAGAGGTGTAGACAGTGATGTACATGTTGTACTCAGACCTGACTGTTGCCACTTCCAGTATAGAGCTATCAGTGTAGTTTAACTCACCCCTACAAATGCTTACACAAGATATATGTGAGTATGCAGCTTCTTTTCTACTTATGTAATTGACTGCCATACAAAAGTAGTTATTGAGAAGTATTCTTTTGACACATGAACTGTTTGTGGACTGTTATACTGTGCATATTGATGTACTCACTTCTGCAGGGTTTGTGTATTTTTATTGTTGACATTAGCACAGGAGTCTCAGGTAAACTGGACAATTCCACTACTGAGTATGTCTACCTACATCCTTGGTTGACTCTAAACGCACGTATATTTAAAATACGGGGGGGGGATGCAGACATACAGAGAGCATTACTTCTTATTGTGTGTGTGTTATCTTACTGGACATAATGGATTGGTGTGTACCTGTTGGTTTATCAAGGTAGGTGGCCTGTCTGCATAGTTCCCAACTGTGAACCTATCCAGATGGTAGCCAGATGTTAGCCTGTTATTCTTTGTCTGTGCAACCCACAGGTGTTTTCAGCACTGGTACAATGGCATTATTACAGTCAGTTGCTACCAGTACATGGCTAGATCCTTTGGTATTTCTGTGTTGTACTCCTACATAAGGGTATGCTTGTGGAAGTCCTCACAAAGCTATTTGCAGAGTGTGTAACAGCAGATGAACTGATATGCCTGTGTGTTTGTGAATCTGCCATGCCTATGAAACCCTCAGATACATATTTGCTTGGAGTCAGGGATAGGTAGTTAAAAGTGAGGTACACCTTCCAACTAATCGAGACAGTAGGTGTAGACTTGAGTGAAGCAGTGCATATGGATTAGTACTCCTTTTATGAAGTACAAGCAGTGTCTACTGTTATTATTGTGATTATTCATTGTGTAATACAACACCTCTCTGACTAACGTCAGTACTTTTCAGAGGGATTCAGAGGGACACAGCTAAAATATGTTTCACAATTAGGAAGTATGGCCTCTGCCCTAATCATATATGCCAGTGTTTGTCCTGCTATGATACTGTGTGGTGGTTGTAAAGTGCCTCAATTACATTATTTTCTGTTAGAATGGCTGCTTCTCTTATCACAGTCATGTAATGCAATTCCACAACAATTGCTGGTAAAGATCCACAGAACAAACTTTGTTTTATGGCCTTCCTATTTTTCCTTTACATTCACTCATTGTTTTGCATGATATGTTTATTTCAGCACCAAGTTATTGTACATCTGCTGTGGCTTCGTAGTACTTCATCCAGTCAAGTGTGTTCAAGGTCTGGGGTTCGAGACTAACAGAGGTGTTTTATTCTGGTGTTGAACAGAACAAGGGCCCTGACATACAGAGTGATTAAGGCACTTTTAAGCAGTTGTAAGCGGGTTTGCATGAGTTTGCGCAATGCTAAGCTTAGCGCACACATGCGCACACTGGCTCAAACCCACTAACTACTGCTTAAAAGTGCTTACTCCCACTAACCCCTGCGCTAATTTCTTTGAAAGAAAAGAAATAGGGAGATAGGAAAGTGGTGAAAAAAGGGGGCACAAAGAGGGAAAGACAGTGGGGAAACCAGCTCGGGATGTGCAGGACAGGTGTAGGGAAGGTCCATAGCTGCCTATTACTTTACCAGCAACAGCTGTTCATATGTTAGAAATTTGGAGTGAAATTTGAAACCTTCCACCCCTGAGAGATGGGTGAGGACAACAAAGTATGTTGTACTGCCAATTCTAATTATCAGTTTACATGTCCAGCAGACATGTGTGTGAAATGAGCAGTTATGTATGGGGAGTAATTTTTTTGTGGGAACAGATTGCCCTTTTTTTTTTTTTTTTCAGGTGAGAGTGGAATGTGAGGTAGAGGAAGTAGGTATATTTGGGGAGGTAGGTTGGGGAGGTAAACAGACAAGACAAACAAGATGCATACAGGGGCAGAGTATGACACATGGGGTGGGTGAACACAATTGATGGGGACAGATGTTTGGAAATCGCAAGCCCATGAGCCCACAGATGACACCAGTGGGACTGAGATCCCCACCCATGGGCAGTCACCACTGCACCTTCACAGCCCCGAGGGTGGCTGTTCTGGGGGCTGCATAGGAGGGGCAGGCTCACCCATGAGTCCCGCCACTCTCGCCTCAAGCTGGCTTAGGGGATCAGCAACTAAACGCTGGATCTCCCTATGCACCACAACCCGGACCCTTCAGAGGGTGACAGGTGGCCCTTCTCCACCCATGCTTGCAGGGGGGGGTCAAGCCCCATCTCCTGCAGAACTTCCACTCGAAGGTGGCACAGGACCAATGGAGGAGGGTAGCCTGAGCTGGGCACCGGACCTGCTGGTGCCAGGTGCAATCGCCAGCTGAGGATGGGCAGGTGGGTCCACTGGGACCGGCCTTCCCATACGTTCTGTGACTAGGTGTTTTTAATTACAACATAGACAACAGTATTCCAAATTAGTTGTAACAGCATGCAGTAATATTCCCATTAACCCAACACACCAGGGTTCCAACAGTTGAACAGCAAGCATAACACATGCATATATTGAATGACAGTGGACATTACAACAGCATGCAGGGATGATCGGTGGCAACAGGCCACCAAGATTGCGGTGTTTGAACAGGGCACATGCATCAAAGAAAATGCAGATTTTTATAGAACAATAGTACATATGTCCCAACAAATGTTTTGAGATTAGACATACCCATTGAGGTGTGGAATTGCATTGTTTATGCACATAGAGTAGGGTGTAAAAAGAAACCTCCATTAACATCTTATAAGTACTTTTAGTCTACACTACATTCCTATTGACTGCAGGTGTATATCCCCTACATGTATTATTACACTAGGCAACATGCATTAGATTGTGTAATGGGTTTGGCTAGTTCATTATATACCTGACCTATATCTGACATACTAACTGTCCAAAATGCAGATGTTACTGCTACATAGCTATATTTTATTTTTATATTTATGTATCTAGTTATCTGGATGTGTTCATCTGACATTTTCAGTTAAATTTCTACAGAACCCTACATTTCATGCAGCACACTCACATTTCTGGGGAACGCCTTGACAAGCTGCTCATGTGCCAGATTTACCTATGCATGACAGCCATTTACCGACTGCTGAGGACTGTATATATGCTTCACAGCTACTGGCACTTCCTTCATCCACTTTATATGGGACTGCACAACTGTGGGTTGACAGCACTTAATACAACAGTACTATTTATTTAATGCAAGGGTACAACAACATTTCAAAGTAAGTGACACAGACACACTCCAAGTATTATACCTTTATTAATTACATTAAACACTCTTTTCTACAGGCTCTCTCCTTTATTTCATATTACAGTGCATACGGAAGACATATTCAAGACATATTATACCTTTATTGATAAGTTACAATGATCTTTTTCAGGCTTTCTCACTTATTTTATATGACAGTACATGCAGAGATAGTATTCCAGACTTATTTTACCTTCATTAATGGGTTACTACACTCTATTTCTGGCTCTCTGACTTATGTTATATAACAGTACATGCAGAGAAATTATTCATGGCATTTTATAGCTGTATTATTGGGCTGCAACACTTTTTTTCATGCTCTCTCACATATATTATATAACAATACATGCAGAATAATTACTAACCTGCCTGGTGGCGCAGCCTTAGCAGCCTATCTGCATAGGCTTGCTGATTCTCAGCACGGACACCTGCAGCTGTAAAGTAAATGAAGGGATATTGAGACATACCTATCCATTATTTAGACTATATTAGCATGTCTTACATACTGCATTCCATGGCTACCTACTCAGTAGTGGGGCATCTTGCATATGATGGGCCTCCTGGATCCATTGGTTCAGTAGGTCCTGCTTCCATCTCTTCAGGTCTGCATGGTGGTGACGGACCTGCTCACCAGTCCGAGGGACACCTGTGGCACTGGTGATATCATGAGCCAACCGGTTCCAAGCCTCTGCCTTATACTCCATCCCTTGGAACTGGCCCTGCAGGAGTCGAGACTCATGATGATGGACTAGGAGCCAAACCATGTCTTTTGACACCTCGATGCCCCAGTGTTGCACTCAAAAGTGAGTACCCTCTCCAGCACCAGACATTCTAACTGCAGATGTGAGCTACAATCAGTTATGGTGAGTATTCCCACCTATGGAGCTTAAATATACCGCATTTCCCGCACTTTTTTGTGATTGGCCATTTTTGAAAATTCTCGGCTGACTGCAGACCTGCTTAGCAATGGTTAATCTACCATTTATAAGTATATGTATATTAACAGTGGATGCTATCCTAAGCTGTCATGGCTTAGTGGTTCAGTACTTTGATGATGGTGCACAGTGTCCCAGGTTCAAAACTTGTCATTGCATTTTATTTTACTGTTGACAAGACAGGCTAGGGGGTGTGGCTGTGTTTAGGCAACTTTGCTCAATGTTGCTCAGCGTTGCTCCACGTTGCTCCACATTGCCTGATGTTGCCTGACGTTGCTCCACGTTGCCCTACAGTGCACTGGTTAGCACAGTGAGCAGCTCCGCACAAACTTATTGCGCTGGGTAAAGCGCTGCTTAGCTGTGGGCAACTATATTGCATTGGCTAAAGCGCTGCTTAGCTGTGGGCAACTAGATTGCACTGGGTAAGGTTCTACTTAGCTGTGGGCAACTAGATTGCTCTGGGTAAAGTGCTGCTTAGCTACAGGCATTTATATGTCAAGATCCTTCTTACATTTCGATATATACATTTTGTTCACTGATATATAGGTCATTTCAATGCTTTTTAGTAATATTTTAGTCATATATATGTCAGGAATTATTTCATATGCTAATTTAAAGCATAAAATAGAGAGGGGAGTGGTGGGACTCAAACCGTGTATGCTTCCTTTTTGTGTGAAGGCTCTACCACTATGCTATTGCTATTTGGATTGATTTGCATAAACATTTCTCATTATGCTCTTCAATGTCGACATTGCTTACGGTAGCTAAGCTATGGGCACATCCACGCAAACACGCACAAATATGGGCAGCTATATCGGGAATTAGAAAAAATATATATATTTTACATTTTATAGTTTATAACTCTACTGGGGGTTTACAATGTGAGGGAGTGTAGTGTTGGGTATGTTGACATTTGAGCGGACTCGCTCATGTGTGTTGACATTTCACAATTCAGACACTTTTAGGGACGTGGACCTTAGGACTGCTCGGCAGTCAGACATGCCCCCTGCCTTCCTGCACGGTCTGTGTTAGACTTGAAGTGGAGTCAGTGTGCCCTCATGAATATGCATGACACGCTGACGTCATACCATTCAACTGCAGTTTCCGAGTAAGACTTATTTAGTCTTACACGGAGGTTTCGTGAATCCGGGGGCATATCAATTAAACCAGGCCATTTGTTGGCTTCTAAAACCTACTGCCAATAATCCTCATGGTATCCCAATTGTGTTTCCCATGGCCCACCACTGGCACCCTTCTGGACCACCTCTATGACAAAAAAATTTAAATAATGTATGTCCACTAACCTCTCTATGTTTTAATAAAGCATTCTTTGCATTACCCTTATTAATGTCATATAGATGTTCATAAATCCTATGCCTTAAACACCTCTCAGTTTTCCCCACATAGAAACATTAACAGTTCTCACATGTCACAAGGTATACTACCCCTTTTGTTTCACAATTACTATAAACTGTTGTTAAAATACTTTTATTACGACAGGTAATGTGCACCTCTGATTTGTTAAGTATATGAGGACATTGTGGACCCACTCCACATTTGTAGGTTCCTGCTCTTTTTACTTTCCTTTTACTTCCACCATTGCTTTCTAAAATGTTTTTTATATTTCTTCCTTTCCTTTAAACAAATCTGATAGGTATTTCAAAATGGAGGTCCAAATCCGATAGGGCACTAAATCTCCCCCATTCATCCTTAAGGGATTCTGTAATCACATTACTGTCCCCACTGTAATCGAGCACGAAAGTATTTTCGTACCCAATATTCTTACTTGTAGTCACTACTTCACCTGTTTTAGCCTTTTCAATACCTAGTATAGGTGCAAATCTATCATGCCTGTGTGAAAACACTTCCTCAATAGTTTGCCTAATCATGCAAGCAGGATATCCCTTTTCCAGAAACATATTCTCCAACAAATTCATTTCCCTTGAGAAATCTAAATTGTCTGAGGTCATCCTGCTGCCCCTAACAAGCTGACCTTTAACAATACTCCTCTTTTGGGCAAATGGATGTGCACTGTTGAAGTGAAGGAATGAATTGCAATAAGTATCTTTTCTGAAAACCTCTGATTTAAACTTTTTATTCTCCTTGTCTTTAGTAATTTTTACATCTAAATAATCAATAGAATCAAATCCACATTTATAAGTGAATTTCAAAAACTTGGTAGTGGAAGCAATATATTGCATAAAGTCAACAATCTTATCCATCCCTCCTGTCCAAAAAATAAAAATATCATCCAGAAACTGACAATACAAAACCCAATTTTCTTTGTATATAGAATGAAAAATATAATAATGTTCCCACCATGCAAGCACCAGGTGTGCATAGGTGGGTGCACACATTGCACCCATTGCCACTCCTTTTTCTTGATGGTAAAACTCTCCTTCTAAATAAAGGAAATTATTCTTTAGTACTTCTTCCATCAGGGTATTGATCAAGTAAATGTCCCTATCATTGAACTTCCCATGATTTCTAAGACCCTCTGTTAAAAATTCCAGCCCTTCAACATGAGGGATTGATGTGAACAAATCCACTACATCAATTGTTGCAAACATGACTTGGTCAGAGAACAAATCATTTCTAACCTTCCTAAGGAAATCCCAAGAGTCCTTAAGTGCATTCTGGGAACTCAAGGAAAATTCCTTCAACTTTACATCTAGATATTTAGCTATTGCTGCAGTGGCAGATTGACTAGCTGCCACTATTGGTCTCATTGATGGATCAAGTATACTTTTGTGGGTCTTAGGAATACCGAAAATACTAGGTACTCTAGGTTCCCTGTTATATAAAAAATTAAAAGTGTCAATATCAATAGTGCCCTCCAATAATAAATAATTTAAAATAATAAAAGTTTTCCTACTAGCAATATTCATTTCGTTCATTGAAACCTTGGAATATCTGTCTTTTGGTTTTGAGTTTTTGTTTGGGCACTTTTCATTTTTGGCCTATATTGTCTCTTCCACAAGTAGTTGTATGATAGCTATTGCAGCCCCAAACATTTTGCAGTTGGAAGTGTTAAAAGTTCCCCAATTATTTACACCGGTGTTGTAGAGTGTGGGGAAAAAACAGAGGGGTAGGTGTTTACATAGTTTATAGTAGTGTTCTGGGCTGGGCTGGACTGCTGCCTGTGTAATTGGCTGGTTCTGATACATTTAATCTGCCAGCTAAGCTAGCACTCATTGATTGCCTTCTTACTGCTGTTTTCCCTTCCCATTGCCTTCCTGTTTCAGCCCGTGTGTGCGCTGCACAAACTGAGTGCTCATATGTGCACACTGCAGCTATTTCCTGGTTTAACCTCTTTTTTCTTCCTGTATGACCTGGTGCGCAATGCGCGCATCCACTTAGGCTTTGTAATGACTGCTAGGCAGGTTTAGACACACCCCCTAGCTTAGCTATGCTACGCTAAGAGTCTACAGGGCTCCAATCTGCATACAGTATGCCTGACACACACACCCCATGATGTCACCTACCTCCTAGGCTTGTACCCAGCTATTCATACTCTTACACAGTTGGGACCTTCCTCACATCCTGGAGAAAACTGGGATTCACTATCCTTCCCCTCATTTGCATAGGATTGCCTGCTAATGCATAGTTTCATGTCTCACACTGAGCCTCCCCCTTTAACAACCACTACTCACTGGCCATGTTTTCTTCTGCCTGCCATTAACTTGCATGTCAGAATACTGATTTTAGTTTGAATGCTTAATTTACATTTGTTTTGTTATCCCCCCCCCCCCGATCCCGTTTGTGCGCCGCTGCCCTATGCTTACACAGCCAGGATTGGCTAATAGGAATTAAAAGTAGATTTTTAAAATTTTTGTACTGTTTGCAATGCCAATGGCCTTATACGTGACCATTGGCATGCTTACTACATTATATGCAGCCTTTATTTGGGGCTGTCATAGCTCCATTTTGGATTTTGCAGACATGTACTTGGTTAATAACCAAGTACATTTCTGCTGACTGCACTAGTCCTGCACGGATGGTCGCAAGCTTCCTGGATCGCAGATTCACCTCATTTGCATGGACTTCCCCTGCAAATGGGGTGATTTGCATACAAGGGCTTCATCCGTGCAAGATTAGTGCAGGAGCGCTCGTGAACGTCCCTGCAGCCTTTTTCTGGATCGCACAGCGGACATATTGACTGCTTGGCCTCCTGCACCAATCTTGCACTCTGTGCAAGCTTTTGAGAATCCAGGAGAATTTTTTTCTTCATTTCTTATCCATTTACAGGAACACACTCTGTGATCCTCTTTTATTTATTTGACATTTGTTGACTAGGTTGGTCCAGCTGAGCTGACACCCCTTTTCAGCAGAGGCCCAGGGAGAAAAGCTCCACAGTAAACATATAAGTAAGAGAAGAATACAATGTTCACAGTACAATATTTACAATTTAAACTTAATAATGTCAGTTTGCTGTTTTTGTTTTACACCAGTCACTTCCTGCTTCTGATTTTCTATTCCGTTAACTTTCACCTCATTCCCCATCCTCCCTTTTGGCTGTAAGTTACTCATCACCACTCCTTCATTCTTCCCTTATTTTTCTCCATCCCCTCATATTTTTGATTTATACTTCTCCCTGGTATGTCTAAAAATATTGTGTCCAGCTCCAGATTTTGGCAGTTTTTATTAACCAGGTAAGCCCATTGGACACATGTTCCTTTTTTAAAGGCAGTTTGAGGATACTATCTGGTTAAGTGACTTATTCAGAATCACCCAGTAAGGTAAACAGAGGTGGAAGGAACCAAAGCCCATGTCATTTGTTTAAAGGAAGCAGCCTAAAGCCTCTGTTCTAACTGCCTGACATCCTTTGTGCTCACTGCCAGAAAGCCCTTTCTGATAATTGTCAGACTTGCCACTTTTTTCCCGGTTTCTGGCTTTTTCACGCTTCCCACATATTGACATTAGTCTTAACAGACTAATTTATTTTTATTTCCACCTTCCTCTTTATTCTGTATACTCCACATGAATAATTCCCAAGATTTATCTATCTTTCCCACATACTATCTTACAGATTTCCATGGCCTCCATTGAGATCTTTTGTGCAAAGTTATACTCCCAGATCATGTTTCATGCCAATCTCTTCTGTCATGCACCCCCAGCACCTTTACTACCTCATTACATAGTTGTTTGGCTGGAGATATTATGTAAGAAGTACTTATTAGTTATATATCATATTTTTGATCTCCCATTCCATGCATTTTATGCATCTCCAGTGTTATTCTGATGACATCTCTCCATTCAGTTATTGCCTGCCTACCATGTTTCTTCCCTCTCCCATCATCTCATTATTACTTTCTTTGTTTCTTTCATTTTACCCATCAGGTCTCTGTAAATCATTCTATGTTTACTGTTATCCTCTTTTTTCTATTTTCCTGAGGGGGATCTCCTTTTTTTCCTTGCATTCTTTCTTTTCTTTCCCTGGGCGTCTTCATCCTCCCTTTTCTCCCACCCTTTTCTCTCAGTCTGATGTATATTAAGCATTCATTTTATGTTAATCTGAATCTCTATGCTATTTTATGTAGGGTCCTGAATAATGTCTGTCTTCATGCCCCTTCTTTTGCTAACTCTACTCTCATCTTATCATTTTTTCTTCTGCTTCTTCCCTATGAAAACACACCATTCTCTTTCCTCCCACATGTCTCTTTTTTGTCCACATGGCAGGTTCCGCATATCTACAGTGTTTTGTCATGCATTCTTTTAGATTTTCCCACCACCCTATATATCCTCATTCCCATTGCCTTTGGGAGTCCTCCTAACTCTTTATCCACCTAAGTAGGTTGTATGCTGAAGCCTGTATGGTATGTGTAGTTGTCTCCAGCACCCTTTTCCTGTTCAATCGCATCTTGTTTTCTGAGACCATTCTCTTTACTTTTCTTTATCCACCTTTCATATCCTTTTGTAATTTTAGATGCTTTGTCTCCACTGGGTCCACTGGCAGTTATCTTGGCACATGTACTACTAATGGGAGCATCATTATTCTTACAATAATGATTCTGCATAGTTATTTGTATACTTCATGACCCCCCTCCCCTGCAGTTTCTTTATCTTTCCTCTTCTCCAAATTATGTTCTATTGCATTACTTAATGTGTGCCCTACAAACATTCCCAGATATTTGGAATATGCCCTCTCTTGAATGTGTCCCACATCATCATTTCCTTTTTCTCTCTCTTCTACTGACCAGTATCATGTTTTTCTAATGCATCTATGCACCGAGGCCTTTGAAAACCTTGAAACACTGGCAGTATTTTATCTACAGTCACTTCAGCATTCTCCATCATAATCATTAGAAACCCCTCAATGTAATTCTGTCGATTCCTCCCTTTGTGCCAAGTTCTTCCAGCTCTCTATTGCCAGCTTTTTGATAACTAGCCTGGACAGCACCAGTAAAGAGAGTTAACATTGCCTGGTTCCCTTGCCTACCTTTAGTGATATGGAGACAAAAGCATTTAACATTACTTCTCTCTCCAGCTCATTATATACTGACTTTATTAGTCCTATAAATCATTCCTCAATTTGTTATTTTCAAAACATCTCCAAAAGGAACTTTTATCTAACTGTGTTTCAGGTCTTTTGCAAGAAAACAAACAAACAAACAAACAAAATATCTCCACCTGTATTCCCCACTTTTTCTCATTTCTGTCTATAAACTCTGTTATGGCCATCCAAGATATTTTAGCCCTTCTTCCACCGACAAATTCATTCTACACCTCCTGCAGTGATTTCAAAAGAATCTCATCTCACCTCCTTACTTGCACTTTTGTCATAACATTGACGTCTGTCTTTATTTTTATTGTATTTTATTTTTTTATTTACCAGGAAAGTCTGACTTGGAACAAATCAATTTTTAGCAGAGTTCCAGGGAGAAATGCTCAAGACGCATGTGTTTGTAACATGGGAGAAAACCGGGAAACCCACATGAATGCAGGGGGGACATGCATACACTGCACAGAAGGCACCCCAGCCGAGAATTGAGCAAGAGAACCTCTTGATGTGAGGTGACAATGCAAACTGCTGCACCACTGCTATGGTCCATCATCCTCTATTTATATCCAATCTCCTCCCCTTTAAGGATCACTACCACCCTAATTCTTTCCACTATGTTTGTTATTTCCCTTACGCCACTCATCCTTTTGTACTTCTCCTTCATATTACATCTCTGATTCACTTGCAGAACTCCACTGGATACTGTGAGTGTTGGTGCAGAAGATTAAAGTTGTGAGCTGGAGTTCCTGTTTTACAGGATTTAATTATGGAACTCCCTTCCACCCACAATTACCTCTGTACCATCATGAACCCACTTCAAAACTTTACTAAAAGCACACCTAAAAACATGCTGGCTATGCCCTTGCAACTCCCACTCTAATATCACCCACCCCATCCAACCACTACCTTTCTTTCCACTCCACTAACTACCTTGATTATAGCAAACTCAGATGCTCATAAGCCTAGTACTCATTATACAGCAGGAACTTCTGATTGTAACATTTGTTAATGTCTGTTATGTACTTCACAGATAAAGATTCTAGTTGTCTACTGATGTACTATGTTCTTCATCTGTAAATATGTTGTAAGTAATTGCTATGTTAAATTGTTAATCGCTATGTAATCCAATGTAACTACTGTCTGTTTATTTTAACTGTGGAGCTTTTCTCCCTGGGCCTCCACTGAAAATGGACCTATGTCCAGTCGGACACTCCCAGTCAACAGATGTAAACAAATAAATAATAAATAATAAATAAATAAATGAATTCACTCAACCTTCATTTACCTACTGTCTGACTATGAACAAGTTACTTAACCAAGCATTTCTCTTGGGTCACTCCTGTAAAGGGACTCTGTGTTCAGTGGGCCTACCTGATTAGCAAATGGGAGTTTATTATTATTATTTTTTATACAGTCAGAAGCATAGCTGGTTCAACCAGTGCACTGGACCAGTGCTATAAACCAGTTCCCCCACCTCAGCTCTTCAAGTCAGGAGCAAAAAAAAGTCCCCACCCTCTCACGCCCAGCCACCCCCACAAGAAATGCCATGTAGCATAATCCCTCCAACTGTCAGAAGGGAGCAGGGCTTAGATACCTGCTCTAAGGACAAGAATACAGCTTCGATTGGCCACTATAATATCTCATGTTAATTTCTACATAGCCTGAAATATGAGCTATCAGGGCCATTGGTGTCACTATTAAACATCAGCCTCTGCACAGGCTTCATGCCACATGAATGGAGGACTACAATAGTCATCAATTGCACAAGGACAGACCTTCAGCTGATCCCAGGAGCTACAGACTCATTAGTTTGAGTAGTCTCATGTGTAGAGACGTGGAAAGGATTATCATAGAATTGAGTAACAATGATATAGGAATGCTTCATATGCTGGACTCAAGCCAGTTTGGTTTCATCAAAATCCAGGTTATGCCTTCTGAACCTGGTGGACTTATGTGAGAAGGTCACAAAGGCAATGGATTAGGGCAAAATGGTGCATTTTACCTGCCCTGGTGTAGTTTAGGCATTTGATACAATACCCCTCTTGAGCATTGTAAACAAACTCTTGGAATTAGGCATAATCCTCTATGTAACTCGCTGAATAGTTAGCTGGTTCACAGACAGGGTCCAGGAAGTTAGGACTGTAGAGACCACTAACACAAAGAGTTGGTCATCAGCAGAATCTCCCAGGACTCAGTGCTGGATTCACTTCTCTTTGGCATCTATTTTTCAGAAGTCAAGGCCAATGTCATGGACATTTGACTTACCATGTTTGCAGATGACTGCAAGCTGAGAGCAATCATAGAAACTTTACACCCTCCCCCCAAGATACAACAGCTTAAAACTAGATGCAGAGAAATCCATAATAGTACATTTTGCTATGTCAGCCACCCAGGGAAAATACATCATTGATAAAATGCCATAAAAGTAGACACAGTAGTCAGGGATTTGGGGGCACTTCTGGATATAACCTGGCTTTCGACCAACATGTGTCTAATGTAAGAAAACCATTCTATGTCATTTATCTTATAAGCAAGGGCATGGCATCTAGTTCCAGGGAGGTCATTGTGCCTCTGTAGTCAACCATTATCAGACTCATTACTAAGTATAATGTCTCCTTTGGTATGTATCTAACCAGGCACATACAACAACTGAAATGTCTACCAAGGTTCCTCATAAAAAGAATACAGGGCATAACCCCAATGTCCTGTGCAGAATACCTTAAAGCACTATCTCTATACTCTGTTTTCTAGAATGCTAAAAAGTGAATTATGCCTGGCATACAAGATATTCTTGGAGCCTGCTCTGATGGACCTTTTGCATATCTGCAAAACAAACTGCACCAAGACTACAAGACTTAAGTATTTAAACTTTGCTTATGACTTAAGTAAGACACATTGGAGGAACAGCTATGTATCTCAGAGAATACCTATTTTCTGGAATAGACTTCCCATCCATATGAAGCAGAGCCCTTCCCTAACCCTATCCAAGTGCAACTTGGACCATTGTATGAGAAATTAGAAATTCACCCCTGGTCTGAGGCCTATGTCAAATCATGCTCTAACCATATACCCCCTTAAAATAATGTCTAAGGCACAACTCAGGGGATACACTTGGGTTGTATAGCTAGACTTATGAAGGCCCTTGTGGTCGTTTGCCTAGTATAGATATATAAACCAAAAAAGAGAATAGGTTAAGTGGCCTGAATATGGAAATCTGACATACTTATTCAATATTAGGCCAAAGCTGAGGATATCTGGTGCAAGCATTTATTGTTAAAGTTCTATTATGTTGATAATTTCAAACTGGAAACAGACATCACTTGAACATCTACATTTACTAAATTTAGTGAAGAATAAAGAGTGATCTACATACTGAAAGGCCCTTTAGAGACAATGAATAATGCTGAAGTCAGCATTTCTATCTCATTATTATTTATAAGCATGTGGATAGTGGTAGGGATACTGAATTTGGCCCGGAACCATGTTGTTTATACAGATTACTACATACTGAGCCAAGAAGCCTAACATTTGCAAATAAATACTTTTCTCAATTATTTTAACAAGAAGGCCCAAGTTGGTTTTAAAGTTGCAGTCCTCAGGTACTCTGGGACTGTATGGTTTAGGTACAGGGCTATAGTGACTTATTTAAAAGACTGGAAATAGATTTTGTGCTAGGTCCAGGGGATAGAAAGTAAATGTTTTCCTAGTCTGAGCATGAGTGGCTGAATGGTGCAGAATTTTCTAGTGAGTGAGAAGTCATATTGTTAAAGAGCTATGTGACTCATTTTTTGGTATTGCCTTTTAACAGAATTGTAAGAAATCCAGATATTCATGTCATTCTGTAATGGGTCTGGAAGGGAAGACAGTAGCAGCTTTGTTCTGTTTGGTTTTGGGTGGGTTTGGTTTTATGCTTATTGTCATCTATTGTTGTACTACTATGGATCTGTGTGCTCATGAAATGATATATATCCCATTATTGTCCACTATCTTTACATTAGTCCAGAAAGTTAGGATTATTCGGGGAACTTGTTTGTAGTTTTCTGCAATGACTGGATTTGCTTTCTTGATGTTATTTTAGTTTTATTTATTTATTTATTTATTTTTTTTTTGTAATGAGACAGTTTTCTGCATTGTTTGGGTCTGGTTTTCATGTATACTAACACTTGTCCTTGTTTTTATGTGTTGAGACATTTGCAGAGTTCATACTTCTCAATCTCTTAATAAAAGAAATCTGGACAAAGCCAAAAACTTTTGAGCAGCAAGGTTCCAATAGGGACAAAATTGCCTTTATAAACTTATAATTCACAGAAAAGCAAATGCAGGCCAAAGGACTAGGACCTTCAGGGACAAAAAGCGCTAACCTTTTAGTGCTGTATAAATAAAGTGGATTTATTGCTTCTTCTTTGTGGAGTCCTTTGGCCTGCATTTGCTTTTCTGTGGATTATTGGTTTGTTGTTGCCTTTATAAACTTAGAACGTTGCTAGAATAAAAAAAGTATTGTGTTAGTATGTATTTTCTAAAGGATATGAAGTCCGAAACTCAAATACATGTCATTATCTACTGAATTCGATTCTCATTGATCTGCCAGAAAACTACAGATTTTCTGAGCAACAGACCAAAAATATGAGGTAAAAATCTGGACATTCTGCTAAAATCTGGACAGTTGAAAGGTATGTGTCACAATTAATAATGGATCTTATTGTGATTTATGTCATCTAGTTCACAGTGAGAAATATTTGTTTTTAATTTGAATTAAGTTATCAATGAGCATGGAGAGACCTTTGTGGAGACAGTATGTACCTCTAGTTTTACATGGCTATCTCAACCAGTAGCCCAAGTCTGCTGCCAAACTTGGGTCAACACAAGCACAAAAAGAGAACCTGTTTCTGTGCATTTGGCTTTAGCTGTACACATTTAATATAAGATTTCATGAAATAAATTTCTGCAAGTCATTGTTAAGATGAGTTGCTGCAAAGCTCAATAATACATATGGAAAGAGGCTACTACTTTCATGCAACAAACTTGCAGTGAAACAAAATCCTAATAGTATTGTGAACATGCTCAGATTTGACAAATGATCAGCTTTTGAAAGAGACGTTGGCTAGCAGAAGGCAGGTTTTTTCTAACCAGGTGACTCATGAAGCTGTTGCATGTGAAGAAACATATGCAAAGTAAATTTTATTAACCCAGCACAAATGCTAACTGTCACATTTCTCTCTATTCTAGGAAGAATTAAGGACAGGTATAAACAGATGATTTCTATACTCCAAAAGACCAAACTGAAAAAGGTCCAGGTACCATTTTTTGTGAGTAATAGTAGCACTTCTACATTTAGAGGCATATGCATGCTTTTATTAGGTGGTGTCAGTCAGTGGCACTAGTAGAGGGACTGCATGGAGTTCTAGTGATGTATAATATATTTTTAATAACATAATTATCTATTGTGTATTTCAGACACCCAAGAAATAAAGTCTAAGGAGGAAAAAAATGAACCGAATAAAGAAAAATGAATCAGTGTTGTTGTTATAACTAAATCTAATGAGCAAACAGTGGAAAGCTTATGGTACAAATGTTGTATATCTTAATGAAAAGGGAGAGCATAAGCAAACTTATGTTGTTATTAAGTACCAGGGAGTTCTGATAGATTGACATAATCTGACGTTGCATGATCACCATTACTGTGAATGGACAGATATATAGATTTTCCAAGGTTATTGAGTCTCATAATCTTTCTTGGCCTGCCAGTATTCTCCCCCAGGTAACACTGTCTTTCTCAAGGTGGGCCACACCAGCCATTCTCTCTAAGTAAATGTGTAGATATCCAGCCATCTGGGTTATGTTTAAAGGATGATAGAGAGTCATACTGTTTAACATGAGGGTGAAGTTTCTTTTCCGAGATTTTGGATGTACTGGGTTTTCAATATGTCCCTCTAACATGCTTTATTTATCTGCTGGTGAAGATTTAGTTCCCTTGTACTAGTATTGGTGGAGATATTGGACTTGCAGAGAAACAAGAAGTCTGAACAATTGCTTCTCTAATATTATAGTAATGGCACCATAAGTAAGACAGAACTCCTCCTTGTATATAATTTTTGCAAACTTCTTTCTCAATTCATAATATACAAAGAACCAGAAAAATCCTGAAAGTTAAGAGCATGATGTTCAAAAGAATGTTCTCATTGCAATGCTGGCATAAACATACAGAGAACAACCTGCAGGTTGCTTCATACCTCTCAACCTCTTAGTGCAAAAAATCTGGACAAATCCTAACAAAATGGGGGGACAAAGACCCAAAAATAGGGACAGATTTTAAATATTGCTCTTATAAACTTGAGAGTTGCTAGAATAACAGAGTTTGTGTTAACATACATTTTCTGAAGGATTTGAAGTCTGAAACTGAAATGCATGCCATTATTTATTGACTTCAATCCTCAGATCATCCCAGTGATTTGCCAGAAAACCACACATTTTATGAGGAATAAACCAAAAATATGAGGCAAAAATCTGGACATTCTGAGAAATGTTGGACAGTTGAGAGGTGTGTTTGTGTGCAAATTTTTGTATGCATTTATGAGCCTGACTCCAAAATCAAGTTTGCATTCCTGTAATACAGGCACTAATAATTAGAATACCAGCTGAGAGATAAGGCCTGGGCATACATGGCACCCAGAGACAGAAAAGTTGTTCCTTAAAAGCTTTACTCACAAGTGTCAAGATCCACCCATTCACTTGACTCAGAATTACTTCTAACATCTTTATGGTTACTGCATCCTTTATTTATTACAAGAAAGATGTATAAACTATCTGTAACTGTATAACATATGGATTATATAGCGATTTATTGTGATGTTAACATTAATCTGAAAACAGTTTTTCAGACAACATGTACACATCATAACACAGAGGAAAATATCAATTAGCTGCATGTATCAGTATTACAAACAAACACAACTTCTCCATTTTTGTCACAGTAGGTACTGCTGCTAGTTGATTTAGAAGTACTATCTTTAACAACATCTGGAATGGAAGGTAAAAGTTCCTGTAGTGGAATCTGTACTTCACATCTACATAGTTTTTTTCATATCTAGGATGCTATATCTGCAGTTCTGGATTAGATCTGTCTACCTGATTCTCTCACAAGTGCTGTTAACTTGAAAAGTCAATAATTTTTTTCATTTGTTTACACAGAACTGTAAACCAGTTTTGAGGATGAATAGCATGAACAGCACAAGGTTCAATAAGTGTGAGCTGTCATGTAAAGCTGCTCTCTATCCATTTTGGACATCTTGGTTTATAGTTTGCATAACTGCATTGTTTCTTGTCCTTTTTATTGCATAATACAACTACAAATATGTTGCTTTACTTTTAAATTTGTTTTTGCTTTTCTTTTTTTTTTTTTTGGTTCAAATTTTTTATTTAATTCTAGAAAAAAATTCTTTGTTAGAGCTAGTAGGAGGCATTTGTGACATGTTCTTTAACTAAAAAGGATCAACTCTTCCTGAATTTTGAAAGAAGCAGAAAAACATATACTTTATCTAAGGTAAACACAAGAAGGCAATGTTTAATCAATGCGAGCTTCCAGATAAATCTATTTTTATATTTTCCCCACACCGTCCACCATATTCTTATTGTTATTTTAAACTCAATGGCTCTTGAATTGCTGGACACTTACATAACTAGAACTTTATAAGCTTTATGTTGTCTGCTCATTCTACTTAATAACCAAACCAGAGAAACGTGTGTCTATGCAGCCAATATAAAACCGGGAAAATGGCTTACATATAGTAATCCGCCAAAACACAAACTGAACAAGCCACTCACAGGCTGTAAACCACAGCAGAATAATTTAATAAAACAGAACAAAGCAAACTGGTTAAGTGCTTTCATCCCTCCAAATCTAATGGGACATCATTAGCAGCATGAATGTAACAAACAAACTTCTTAACTAGTAAAGATTTTTGTTATTAGTCTGTTTATTTAATAAATGGTATTTAAGTTATATCTGACTGAATGGGATATTCTTTGTGCCTATATCTTTAAGGAACATTGAGATTTTTGAATTCAATGAGACTTTCAGTGAGATTTTCTATAGTCACATGATGTATCTTTACTATTTAAGAAGTTTGTTACATTCATGGTTCTGATGAAGTCTCATTAGATTTGGAGGGATGAAAGTGCTTAATCATTTTGTTTTATTACTTCTGTTTTATTAAATTATTCTCTGTGGTTTACAACCTGTGAGTGAATTGCTTCATTTTATCTTTTGTGTTCTGTGGGTCTACACTATGTGAGACCTTCCTTCTGGTTTTCCTCATTCTACTTAGTGCTACATGATCATGTTAGGAAAGTCCTCCCATTAGACTGAAAAAAAAATTAGATTTAGCCTGTGACACAAGATAGTCCACACTAGAAACAAATATTCACCTGGAACATCAACTCATGATGAAATAATGAGTTCATGGCACTATACTTTGGGAACACAATGTACAGTTTCAAATAGTGTTGTGGACTACTTATTCAACATTGAATTCATTTTCTGGACATTAAAACTCTATGGCTAAGAATCCCAGGCATCCATTTAAGCAAACCTCAGCTAACCAGTATCTCGCCCTTAACTGTATCTAGTCCTACTCCCAAAGCACCATTATTATGAATCACCAAACCTTTAAACGTACCCCATTAATGTCTCATACACTTGCAGGGAGTCACAAGGACTTTGTTATTGGTGATTCCATAGATAAGCACACCAACACCACACTCACCAAACTGGAAAATATGAAGATTACACAAAACTAATTTTGGTGCTAGGACTAGGGCCATTACATGTGTTGTGTTTTTGCAATAGATTTCCTCCTTATATTAAACAAATTAACTCACTATCTACTTGCAAATCCATGCCTATATTAAGGTGTAAGTAAATTTTAATACCAAGAGTTGTTACAGCTATGGCTTTTTATGACCCTTCAGCTATATTGTTAGTGTGGCTCTATATAACCATGAAAAATGGCAATTGAATTTGGTAGATGTGATACAAATTATGAATGAATGTCTCTTTCATTGCTTCTCCTTCATGTAGAAAAGGCAGATTTTTATATTTCTGTAACAGTACCATTATTTTTTTTCTGAAAAGTTGTGATACTTATATTCTGCATTATGGAACTTAATGTGAAGGTTGTTTAAAACTTTGATTTCAGTCTTTTTCTCATTAACTGTTATAAAGTACAGATCACTATACCATCAATACAGGACTGATCTGATGCATCACACTTTTTCAGTCTATTTGTATATCATGCATTCAATTAACCCTTTTCATTTTAGATATGTTGAACTTAACAGCTTAAGAAAATATTTCTAAACTGTTGGCACACAAACTGTGGATTGTTTCCTTATACTACTTGCTCGCGTATTTCATATTTTATATAAACAACTTCAGCTCATTGATTATTGAAGTGACATAAGTATCCTTGAGCTGATTAAGTTCAGTGTATTTTGAATACTAATATATGGGATAATTCCAGCCACTTGAACCCCAACTAACTCGCAGCCAGGGACATGAGTGTTTTTTTGATTGTGCAAACAGTTGCTCCTCCTCAAGCAAGATTATGAGTTCAGCCAAGCAGCTGCCACACCAAATGCTTGCATCCTACAAGATGCAGTGAATACAAGTGCTAGTGGACTAGGTAAGTAGATTTAGGGAGGAGATTGGGGAGTATAGCATGGACCAATAAGGAACTTCAGGGTCAAAGAGGGGGATGGGGAGTTTAGGTTTAGGGAGTGATCAGGAACTTTAGCGTTAGGGAGGGTTGGGAAGTTTAGGTTTAGGGAATGATCAAGAATTTAGGGTTAGGGAGAGGGGGAAAGGGATTTAGATTTAGGGAGTGATCCAGAATTTAGATTCAGAGAGGTAAAAGGGGATTTTAGGTTTAGGGCCGAATGGGTGACTTTAGCGTTAGGGACTGGGTGGGAGTTTTTAAGGTTAGCATCAGGGTTCGGTTAGAGTTTTTACGGGAGATATGTTAGTTGGAGTTAGAGCATTTGCTGAAATTATGAAATGGCAGAAAGGACGTCCCTCAAGCAAATATGTCTCAAGCTCATGTCCTAGACCCCTAATATGCACAAATGAGGAAGTTAAGTTTGTTATGCAAAAATACGTTTCCATCAATATTTATTCAATGCCACAATTACATGAATTATTAGTTCCTCTTTCTGATTTTGGCATTAATATATGTCACAGAGTATGAGTTTTGCACCATGTGTTAATTTATGTTGTCATATTGGGGGAAATATAAATCTCAGCCCCTATTATTGTACTTAAATTTCTAAAATGTGACTTATGGGTTTCTAGGACTATCTAACCCCTTAGCCAATACTGGTTGGTCACTTAGTCACTTTTATATAATAAAACTTTTATACAAAATTAATCTTCAATGAAAGAATAATATGGCACAATCAAATGATGTAATTGCTTTAAACTGTCTGACCATGCTGCTATTAAGACTTCTCTCAGCAACTGTATTTCTGTGTCTTCTCTTGTAGTCATTTTAATTTCTTGTAATTTTTCTGCAGTGAGTGAACTTTTTGGCATGAACCATAGGACTTGTCAATCATTTTCTAGGAAATCTTCTTCATGCATATTCAGATAAGCTCAACTTAACATGTCATCAATATGCAATAGTCTTCCAGGTTTATATTATACTTCTGCAGCATATGTCTGCATTTGCCACTTTATATATATATATATATATATATATATATATATATATATATATATATATATATATATATATATATATATATATATATGCTCCCACAGTGATCTGTGAAACAGAATAATAATAATAATAATACAACTAATACGAAACAATAAATACTCCTTTACTACCCCATTAGCTTTATGGGCCATATATACATTAGGAAAGCTTCATGAATTAAATTTTCTTATTTCCCTAACTTTTAACTTTGTTACTTGTATGCATGCGACCTGACAATTTACTCTGTCTGACCATTGTAAAATTATTTTCCTCCTTTGGGGATCAGGCCATCTGCCCCCATTCCAAGTTATCATTCTGAGATTGCTCATTCCTTCTTAACTGTCCTTTAGCAAGATGTCTTCCTGCACTGCCTTACTCGGCCTGACACTAACTGATTCGGAGCATACCCTTCCCACTATCATCTTACAGGCTGAGAAAGAAAATGAACCCCCAGTCTGACACATCAAAGATTGTCTACATATGATGCAATAATACTGATGACTTATTTGAAGAGTAGCTAACACTAAATGAACCGAAGACCTCAACCCCACAATCAGAAATCTATAAATTTTACAGTCTTCATCTAGTATTGACCAGCTCCTTCTCCATATTGATTGCTACAGATATAATAAGCAAAACTTAATATTAAGGACCCCACAATTTTGACTTATTCATAATACAATTCTTCCTTGTCCATTGATGCTTCCAGAAAAAAATATATCAGGATACAGCTCTCCTAAAGTACAGGAATGCATAGTGCAATATTATTTGCTTAACAGGGGCCATGAAAGTTGCTTGACACCTATACAGCACACATTGATGACAGAAAAACCCACTACCTTGAAAAAAAAAAAAATATATATATATATATATATATATATATATATATATATAAATATATATATATATATATATATATATATATATATATATATATATGTATATATGTGTGTGTGTGTGTGTGTGTGTGTGTGTGTGTAAAATGCAGACACATTGAGATACAAAAATATGACTCCAAAGTACATTAAAACAATCAAATAAATGACCATCAGTGTAACCAAACAAATAAATCCAAAACACTGGAGCAACAGAGGAAGACACCAACCCGGAATTAGCGCAAAAAAACTTTTTACTCAACGCTTTTGTCTCGAAGACTTCAGAAATAAAAATACAAACATTTGATACACTTTTATACAAAAATAATGTCCATCCCATAACCATAATTAAACAATTAATCAATTAGTGTAACAAGGCAATTAAATAGTACGATAAATTAAAAAAACTTTTTATAATATTTTGGATTTGTTTGTACATTAAAACAATGCAGAAACATCGAAACATCCACAGAGTGCATACGTACAGAGTATACTCATGCTAACTGTAATGTTCTGCACATGCATGTCACTGTGTAGAGCTTGGGATTGAAAAATAGGTTAGGTTAAGTTTGAACCTAGCAAACCATCTCATCCCTACAAACAGCAAACAACAAGAAAGTACTCTTTAGATTCACATGAATTAATTATAAGTGTTAAGATCATGCTGCTTGCAACATAAACTATCTTACAAGTTTACTTAATGTGATGTATGCACATCTGTTCAAAGGATTTGTAATCAAATGTCATCCATATACAGGCAGTGACACAATTTTGTCCATCAGAGCTATTCACCTCGTAAATGAATTGGGTTCTGGAAAGGAGCAAGTGAGTCAATGCTTAATAAGTCACATCAAATAACCAAAGCCCCTTCCTATATCTTTTAACCTCTTATCTAGTTTTGCCAGCCCACCAGGTAATAATAGCACCTTACCGTTGGTCTCACTGCATTCTTCAAGAGTCCCCAACTCTCTCTGCATTTGTAATTGTTGATATCCTTGTCTGCTCATTACTTCATACCCTAATCATATCCTTTTGTGCCTTCTCTGCATGTGTAGTAATACCATGTACAAAGGACACCTTCTTTTCTTATACAGAGCTCAAGTTCCTTGACTCCATTTTACACATCACAGTTTATCCTCGCGTATGCTCCACTCAAGGGCCTCTTCTACTCGCTCCAAACCTTGAGAGCCAGTCTAGGGAGAACCCACTGCAATTGGCTTCTTTCAAGGTGATGCCCTTCCTAAGTGGCCTCTGCCTTTCTTCCTTCTCAGACAGCTTTTATTCTAGATCTCCTGTGTCTACAAAACCATACTGCTACCTTTCTTTTTAAAAAACCTCTCCTGCTTTCTCTACCTTATGCCGAAAGATTTTATGCCCCTCCATTTTGATTACCAAGATTGGTGGGCAAATCAAAGCTGCTTGATACCTTAAGGCCATCTACTCCCTCTTCCATCACAACATTCAGTGCCTCACACTAAACAGGTACTTTGACTAATCCACCACTTGCATCACAACATTCAGTGCCTCACACTAAACAGGTACTTTGACTAATCCATCATAAAATAAAGGGGACTTCTCCTCCAGGACCCTATTGTGTGCTTTCTGCTTTTAGTAATCAACCAATCTCTGCACCTAGAGGAGTGTATGGTGGCAAAAACTTATTGTGGACTATTACTGAAGCCTACCTACTCACTCCCACCTTATGAATCACCTATTTCATAAGGCAAAGAAAAATAGGGATGTGCACACCTTCATTCAGAATGTTCTCTAGCAATGGCCTTCACTCATTGTTTTATCTTTCTCATAAGGTCCAGAGAAGTGGGCATGTGCACGCCTTCTTTCAGAGTGCTTTATATCAATGGACTCTAGTTATGGTTCCCAAATGATTTGGGGAATCTTTTAATACTAATATTAATCCCACTGGAGTAATTCTCTTGGTCAAGCTTTTCATGCTGCTGCAGTCCTTCCTTAGTCCTCACTAATGATGGATGCACATTAAATTGTAGGTAGTGATGAATATTTTTCCACGTATGTGTATTATTGTGCTCTCAGAAAGAAAACTACTTACCATTCAAAACTATCCATAATGGTATGCCCCATAGCAGTACTATCTGTAACTAGTTGCATGTCAGGGTGATGTGTTGAAAGCTTAATAAATATGATACTATGATACTCAGATATTTAGATTTATATATATATGCGTGTATCTGTTTGTATGTGTGGATGTGCATATGTGTGCCTATAACTATAGTGCAAGCAAAGCCAGTGTACACTTCATTAGTGCATTTGATAATTGGATAAAAGCCTGTCCTGTCAATGCTACAGTTCAGCTGAATATTACACATGACACTGTTTGTTACAACGCCCATTTAATTACCACTAAAACTTTAGAGGCAGTACTATGACACTTTTTGGAATCCTACATCTGTATAGGTACTTATAGTCATAATGTAAGCAAAGTCAGCATAAACTGCATTAGCCAATTATATAAATTCTGTCTTGCCAGTATTTCTGTTTCTCTATACATATCACACATAAATACTGTTTGTTATATTGCCCCTTTAAATACCCCAACAACTTTGGAGTAGCATAGTGTAAGCATTTCTGGAATCATACCCTTAATCTGGGACAATGGAGCCTGTATCACAGGGAGGAGGCCTAGTTAACTAAGGCGAAAACAGTTTTCACCAGAAAACAGTCTGTGAAGATAAATTAAAATAAAATAAATAAAGTACTAATAAATAATATGCCTTTCCAATCTAATGAGAATTAAAGAGCCAGAAACTTATATTAGTAGTGAAAGGATATCAGTCACTACTTCAAAAGCGTCATAAAGAGGTTAGTCTCAATTCCAACCTGATACACAGACATTGACCACTATGCTATGCTACGCATAGCAGGCATGTGCAATAACATTTACAGGAATCAGAGCCAATGATCAGGGCAAGTCTCTGAGAAACTTCAGCTAATTAATCACAAATATTTTCCTCATTTTTCATGGATTATTAATAAAGATCTATAACCTGTGAAGAATATTTCGAAATATGAATGTCAGTTGTAAGTGGGTACAGCAAAGCATATTTGACTCATTAATTTTCATGAGAATAAGGTGTGAAGATGAATAAATAGCACATTATTTAGTTACATTTATTTCTATAATAGTGACTTTATACTTGAAAATAGAAAACCTAGACATACATCCATCATTACCCATCATGTGATACACTGAGTCATGTCTCTGCCATTACCACTGTCTTATTTGTGCTTAGTTTCATCCCATGTGCCATTAATTTTGCATTCCATTCTCCTATCCTTTGCTGAAAGTCTTGCTCAGTGTCTGCCTGTAATGCCACATCGTCTGCATACAGCAACTTTGTTGATGTGTCCCCTCCGACCTGTTTGAATGTAGTCCATCACCAGTATGAACAGCAGTGGGCTCAGTGCTGAATTTTGGTGTACACCCACTCCCACTGGGAGTGCCTTTTTGAGGCCGAACACTGTTTGTACTTGAGTCATTGTATCCTTGTACATAGCCTGTACTAATTCGACCAGTGTTTATGGGATTTCAGACCACTGCAGTACTGCCCAGTTCAGCTTTCTTGGGACCTTGTCGTATGCTTTCTCCAAGTCTAGGAATGTCCATTTGAACTTTCACCTCATCTCTAGCTTCTTCTCAAGTAACTATCTCACTGCAAACATCAGGTCAATTGTGCAACATCCTGATCTGAACTGCTCATCTCCCATCTTACATTCTACTACTCTGCGCATCTGTTTATCAATCACCCTCTCTTGAACTTTTATGCAATATGATAGGAGTTTGATGCCTCTGTACTACCCACAGTTGTGGATGTCCCCTTTGTTCTTGTAAACTGCCATGAGAATGCTTATTCTCAAGTCATTTGAAATATGCCTTTCTCTCCACACTGCAATGAATACCCTCAGGAGCCATTTTTTCCCCTATCTCAACCAGCATCTTTATCATATCTGCTGTAACCTCATCTGAGCCTGCTGCTTTCCCTGACTTCATCTTCCTTAGTGCTGTTCTTACTTCTAGCTCCTCTTCTTCTCACATTGTAGGCTCTTTCTAGGGCAGAACAGCTTCTGTAGGGTTTTCTTCATTCAGAAGCTGCTGGAAATATTCCTTCCATCTGCCTTTGATATCCTGTGAACTGGTGAGCAGGTTGTTGCTAGCATCCTTTATGAAGGGTATCTGACTATCTTATTTATCTTTCTGTCTTTGCCGTGCAACCTGATATAGTTTCTTTGTGCCACTTACTGAGTCACTGTCCAGAAGTTGGTAGAGTACCTCTGATGCCTATTCTTTGCTATTGCAACTTCTTTCTTAGCTTTTTTGCTAACCAACCAGTAGTCCTTCCGAACCTGGTCAGTCTTTTCTATCTCCCACTTCTTTCTGCACTCATTCTTTCTTTTAATGACTTCCTGGACATCTGCATTCCACCATGAGCTTTCCTTATGTACCTTATTTGCATACCTGGCTCAGCCACATATGTTTTCTGTAGTCCTAACCCATGCTGTTCTTAGGCACTGCCATTCTTGCTCAAATCCACCTATTTCCTCCTCTTCTTGGGGTGCTAGAGCCCTGAGTAATTCCTTGAACTGCTGTACTTTCTCTCCAGTCAACCTCCAGGTATTCAGCCTGGTCTCTGTTGACCTTAGAGCCTTCTCTGACCACTGCTTGCAACTGAGTGTGGCAACTAGTGGTTTATGTTGTGGACCGACTGTTTCGCTGGGGATGACTTTGCAAGGGCTATGGTTCTGAATGTAGCTTTCTGCCTTCAATATGTGTCAAAGCTACATCCATAACCTATCATTCTTTGCACTTTGTAACCTCAAGTCTGGGGGTCTCAAACTTTAATAACCATTGGTGCTGCATGAGGACTAGCAAACTCAGGCAAGGGCCACAGTCACTGAGACAAAAAGAAATGCAGATGGTGTAGTTAGAAAAATAGTGTAGTTACTTCCCTCATCTATAATTATGCTGGTTTAAGGACTGCTTGAGATCCTAGGGCCATGAGTTTCAGATCCCTGCTTTCCATTATGTGACTCATCAGTGTTCTCGTCCCCATATAATACAACTTGCTTCATTAATGTTGTCTATAAAATAGTAGCTGCAGTGTTGTTCACTGTACATTAGCTTCTGTATCATGTTGTGTTTTACCTATATACACCACTATGCATGCTTTTAATTGCTTTAGTGATGCCATCTATACTTTTTCCTTTGCTGCAGACTGCTGCTGATTCTGTGCTATACATATGTTTAATTATCTGCATTGCTATTATATGTACATTATTAGGTTCAACACTGCCTTGTGTTTTGACATGTATACTCTGCCCTACCGGATAGTAATTGTTTCATTGATAACATCTGTGTTTTTCTTCCTACTTCTGATTGTTCTTGATTCTTCATTGCATATATGTTTAATTCTTGTTAAGTCTGTCTGACAGCATTATCATCAGCCGTCCATCTTCTAGATGGGGTTGGGGTGTTGTGTGAGCTGTCACCATCTCTATGGATTCAATGCCACTCTCCTACCTTCTTTAACAGTCTTGCTTGCTTGTCATTCATCTTCGCTCATACAATCCATCCACCTCTTTGCTGGATGCTCTCATTGTCATCTTACCTTTCTTCTGTCTGTACCAAATCTTCTTCACCAGATTGTCTTCTGCTTTCATACACATGTGCCTGAACAACACTAATCTGTTCTGTTTGACTTTCTCTGCAATTGTAGGTACATTGGCTTCTGCTCTAATGTCCTCATTACTTTGTCTGTCCAACAGTGTGCATCCTACCTCCCATCATAGGACTTTATCTCCATCCTCTTCAGTTGCTCTACCTTCACTGCCCATATTTATATAACATACACTAGTACATTTAGCACTGTTTTGTACACCTTACTTTTCAGCTTCTTTGGCATTCTTCTATTACACAGTATCCCTGACTCTCTGTGCCAGTTGCTGCAGCCCCTCTGGTTCTAAATTTGACATCCACATTCATATTTTCCGTCTCCTGAACCACCCCTCCCAGACAACTGAAGCTGTTAACCTGTTCCACTATCTTCCTTTCTTTCTGAATTCTCAGCTTCTTCTGATTTCCCCCATTTGCTCCAATTACAACTGTTTTATCTGTACTCAGTTTCATCCCACAAGCCTTCAGTTTTGCATTTATATCATTTGCTTAAGTTTTTGCTCAGACTCTGCCTGGAATACTGTATTGTCTGCATATAGCAACCTTGATCTGTCCCCTCTGACCTCTTTGCTAATGTAAGTTTATCTGCATATAGTAAAAATCTTGCTTTGCCCTGCTCATATAGCCTGTGTCATGACTGGAATATTTTAACTATGAGGGCCACTGCATAATAGTGAAAAGGTATGATATAATAAGGCTTTTTGTACCATAGGAGCTTAGCACTTTTCAGGTGTATAATGCATTTGGTAGATCACACCCTGTTCTGTAATGCTTACATAATAGTCCATACAGCAAAATTGCTGAAAGATAAAATCAACTAGTTAGAGATAGAATAGTCAATAAACCTAAAATATTTGGAAGTACTAGCTCCCTACATTCAGCTACCCCTTCCTTTTTCTTTATCAGACCCCACATTTCCTATCATTTACTTCCTTTCATATCCCTCATTTTTATGGATGTCATAGCTCTTGAACCGTTGAAGAGCAGGGCTGAGCAAATCCTGTGAATTATTATACTTATCACCCAGTTTTCAAGAAAATCACTTTCATAAATTGCTGTAGCATTTTGCCTCTTATCTACTATTTGTATCCCTTATTTTCTCCACATTACTTAATCTTAAGCAGCTACCTCTTCTAAAAGCTATAATACATACACTGGCATGAAAGGCACAAAAATGACTGCTATTACTGTTTTTATTTCCAAGTCAGCTGAGAGCATTTCTTCTAATTTCTGTTCAGATTTTCTCATTCCATCATGTTCAACAATCCGGTTGCTCTCTGTTGAATCCCCTGATATAGATCACCTCTGCACTGCTATAAAGTCAACTGAACTACATGGAAACCTCACAAAGAGTAGGTACCTTGTAGTAACCAGCCATTTCCTTGTTAGATGCAAAAGAGCATTAGATTAACCCATGCAGGTATCTTATGTTCAGCAGTGATAGTCTGTTACATTTACAAAACTATGCTTTTCATTTTCTAGAAAATGTAAAACCCAGCTCTTCAATTCAGGATTGCTAGCTTTGATAGCTCCATAAATTCTTGACGCCTTTTATGAATCTTGAGTAAGCATCATAATTATTTCAACAAAACATATTTATCCACCCCAGACACATGGCATAGAGGAGTATGTCTGCTTTAATCAATTATTTTCTTTGTCTAAGACCAGATATACAGTTCATATATATTATCCTATGTTCACTACTGCTTTAAATTCAATGAAAAATATCTGAAATATTTCTTCCATTTGAAATGTAAAATGTGAATAATTGTGGAGATAGCTCACACACCTGAAAGGTTACAATGCTATTAAACTACACATATTTGATATACTTGAAATAACTGAAATTAACTTTACATTAGCAATAGTCCACTGGAAATTAGAGTGATTTGTCTGCTATACCCTTAATCTATGAAACAGACCATGTAATTGTCTAGCTTATAAAACATAAAAGAAAGAACATTTGGCTGACTATACTGCATACCTTTTTGTCATTGCATACTTTGCTTAAAAATACAGAGGAGTCCATTAATAGATGTTTTGCATGGCTGAGTAAATGGAACATTTCTTGTGTTTATCAGTTTAGTATAATGAGAAGCTGGCTATTTTATTTTCTATATATTGATTTATTTAATGTTATTATGTACACCATTAAAGCTAGGCATGTAATTCCTTACACAAGCGGCTGACAAGTAATGTGTCACAAATAAATTGGTATATCCTCTGGTATATTTGTCCCAGAAGAAAATGAAAGAGAATAGATAACGGCTGTTGCTACAGAACTTAATAAGGTTACTGAGTTGGTGAGTATTGATTTTTCATCTGATCGCTGCCTACATATTAACATAAATGACAAATACCTGAAGAGATTTTATAAAAGCACAAGTTATTTCTCATACAGTGTCATCTAGCAATGAATAGCACTTTTAGTTGAATAAAAATAAGAGAAACCACATAAAAATCATAAAGTTTTACGAAGTAGTAATGGGATTAGGAATGTTAACTGTAGCTGATTGAATAAGATGAAGTGTTAAGTAGTTCAGATGGATTCTCAAAATTATCTCCCCAAAAAACTGAATGTTCTGCCTTAAATTCATGAACCTGTTTCAGGCAGTAATAAATATACATTTGACATTAATGTTATAAGTAAAGCCTCCCAAGCCTTCTCTGCTTGACTGCTTGTTAGTGAAAAATCACATATTCATTTCTATTATTTTTTTCCTAGTCTAAAAAGTCATGTTTGCCTTTATCACTTATTCTAAAAGTTCAGAAGGGATCATATTTTCAAAACACAATATTTGAAAAAATGTGATTTTTGCACTTATGTTTTGGCAGAAGAAACTGCACCATTCTGAAAAGTCATATTTAATTATTTAATCATATTATAGTGTTATGCCTCTCTGAATAGTGTTGTATATTTCCTAGGTAGAAAAAAATATTTATTTATTAATTTACTTGACATTTGTTGACCTGGTTAGTCCAACTGGGAAGATGCCCTTTTTCAGTGAAGAGCTGAGGAGAAAAGCTCCAACAGGTATAATATATATTATAAAATGTCACAATATATTAAGTTTAGCGGTAATAACATACAGTATAACATTAATCACATATATTTTCATCTTATACATAATCACAGTAACAGTAATAATGTACAGCATAAAAGTAATCACAATACTGTTTCATCTTGTATATAGTTACAGTAACAGTAATGAAATACAGTATAACGGTAATCACAATATAGTTTCATCCTATACATAGTCACAGTAACAGCAATAACATACAGCATAACAGTAATCACAGTATAGTTTCAGCCTATACATAGTCACATTAACAGTAATAACATACAATGCAACAGTAATCACAATATAGTTTCATCTTGTGCATTGTTGCAGTAACAGTAATAACATACAGAATAACAGTAATCACAAAACAGTTTCATCCTATTCATAGTCACAGTAACAGCAATAACATACAGTGAAACAGCAATCACAATACAGTTTTGTCTTGTACATAGTCACATTAACAGTAATAACATACAGCATAACAGTAATCACAGTATAATTTCATCCTCTACATAGTCACAGTAAAAAATAATGTATAACATAACAGTAATCACAGTATAGTTTCTTGCTATACATAGTCACATTGACAGTAATTACATACAACATAACAGTAATCACAATACAGTTTCATCCTATACATAGTCACAGTAACAGTAATAACATACAGCATAACAGTAATGGTATAGTTTCATCCTATACATAGTCACAGTAACAGTAATAACGTATAACATAACAGTAATCACAATATAGTTTCATCCTATACATAGTCACAGTAACAGTAATAATATGCAGCATAACAGTAATCATAATACATTTTCATCCTATACATAGTCACAAGACCATTTCTTAAAGATATAAGGCATGAGATAGGTTCAAGAATAAAATGCAACAACACTTCAGGACCAGAGAGTCTGTAGTATAGCCTATTTTAAGGAACAAACACAAGATAAGAGAAGGAGACAACAGATTAATAGGGATGAGGGGTTAGTTGAAGCAGAGGAAAGAGGAACATCAGGTTAGGCAGTGCAAGACCAACTCCGAGAGTTTAATAGATGGTCTTTTAATGTTTTTTTGCAACAGTTTATGTTAGAAATTGATATTAAAAATAGGTGCAGCTTGTTCCACACATTGGTGATAGAGTGGTTATGCAGAAGTTTGCCAATGGTTTTATTGGGTTTGTAGATCTGCAGGAGGTGTTGGTCTGAGCTGTGGAGTATACAGTTAGGAATATAGGGAGTGATGAAAGCTGAGAGAGCAGGACAGGAGTGTGGTTGATTTAAGATGGAGTGAATCATGTGTAGTTGAGGCAGAATACGTTGAGATTGCAATTCTAAGGGGTGTAGGGATTTTAGAGCTAGGCAGTGGTGTGAGTGATAGGGTTGATTAGCAGTAACTCTAACAATTTTAGTATATGCAAGTTATAGTTTAGTTAGAAGATTTGCTTGAATATTAGTAAGGATTGGGGCAGCATACAATAGGGTGGGTAGTAGACAGGTTTGTGCTAGAGAGAGTTTAGATTAATTTGTGAGGATTTTTTTTCTATAGAGTAGGCCACGTTTTTGGACAGTCTTTTTCATGTGGTTTTGGATGTGAAGATCAAATTTTAGATGATCATCAATAATGACCCATAACAGTCTAGAGTGAGGTTCAACCTTGATAGCTGTGCTACTTAGGAACAAGAGAGTGAAGACAGATTTGAGGAGTTTAGTTTTATTTGGGTTAAGAGTTGGTTGGATGTTAGCTATTTTTCAACTGAGTGAAAAGATTCTTTGATAAGGGTGAGTAGGTTGGGTGAGATTGTCAGAAGTGGTGATTATTGTAGAGTCATCAGCATATTTTATTAAAGAGGAATCAGGACAGGAAAGATAGAAGTTGTTAGTGAAAATGTTAAATAATAGGTACCCAAGGATGGAGCCTTGGGGAACCCCAGTTTGGACTGGGAGGAAAGGGGAAGATATAGAGAGCCATCTGACAGACTGAAGTCTGTTGGAGAGGTAGCTAGAAAACCAGCAAAGAGCAGAGATGGAGAGATTAAGGCTAGATAGTTTGGACAAAAAGTAGGTTGTGGGAGACAGTGTCAAAGGCTTTTGAGAGGTTGAGGAATAGACACGAGACTAATTTATTGTTGTCACGAGATCTAGAGATAGCATGTGTAAAAGATATTAGTGCAGTGGATGGACTGTGGTTAGGTCAAAAGCTGTGTTGGGTAGAGGAGAAGAGATTTTCTTGTAATAGATGGGCAAGGAGCTGTTTATGAATGCATTTTCCAAGAATCTTTGATATGGGAGATAGAATATCATAGGCCTGAAATTAGAGGGTTCAGTGGAGTTTCTTCTTTTATGAAGGGGAATAACACAGAATTTCTTCCAGATATCAGGAACATTGTTTTCTTGGATTGATCTATTGATTAGTATGGAGATGGAATATGCAATATTTATTGCTGCTAGTTTACGGAAAAATGGTGGTAAGTTATCGGTGGAAGGGGAGCACGTTTAGAGTTTACTGAGAAGTGATCTGATCTACATAGAGGGGACAGGCTTAAAAGAGAATGAGGTTGTATGGGAGGATGGGGGCAGAGAAGTAGAGGGTAGGTACATGTTTCTTATTTAGTTAATTTCAGAATGGAGTCAATGAAGAAGGAGTTAAGAAGTGTAACAGTGTCTAAGGCAGAGCTATTAGGGAAGGGATTTGGTGCCGATGTCTTAACTGGGTGTAGCAGCTTGCTGACAGTATTCCAGAATTTTATGGGGATAGAGTGGGGGTTCTTTTGTGGTTTTAGATATTTTTTTTTTTAAGGTTTACTTGTTTTTTAGTTAAATCACATAGTTCTCTGTAGCACTGAAGATTTGAAGGGGATTTGTTTTTTGCCAGTATTTACAGGCATTATCCCTCCTGTGCACGAGGGAGTGAATGTCTTGAGTTATCCAAGGAGCAAAGTTCAATTTAATTCCCATTTTCTTGACGGGGCGAGGGAAAGATGATATTGAATTTTAGAACAGCTTCTTATAGGGAGAGGTCATGGAGGATGGACCAGTTAACAGAGGAGAGTATATGAATAAAGGTATCAGGGTTGAAATTAGAAAGTTTACAACAGTCTTTGTATTAATGGGGTTTGGACAATTAGGGAGAGTGTCTGCAGATGGAGGTAAAGAGGTGATCACTTATGGAATCAGGGAGTGTGGAGCGGTTGTTGTAGATGTGGAGGTTGGAGATGAGGATCCAGTCAAGGGTAGTGCCAGTATTAGAGTGTTTATATAGACAGGTGGGGGTAGTGATTAGTTGGGAAAAGCCATAAAGGCTAATGCTGGTATTTGGAGAGTCCAATGATAGAGAATTCCAATCAATGTTGACATCACCCAATATAATAGTTTCATAGCAGATAGTTTGTGAGATACAGGAGAGAAAGCGTTCAAGGATAGGGATGTTGTTTCCTGAAGGAATATAAATGATGGCAATGGTTATCTTTTTGTGATTGTTCAATTTGAAGCTTACTGTAAGGACTTCTGCTGGGTGGAAATTAAGTGGAGAGAAAGATAGAGGGTAGAGGGTGAGTTGCCTGAGTACCTCCCCCCTTTTTTGAGTCTATCCTTGTGAATAATATTGTAGTCAGGGCGTAAGAGTTCACTGTCAGATGGGTTTTAGCTAGGTTTCAGAGATGGTGGGAATGTTGGGGGAGTGGAGGTATATCGAAGAGTGTAGTTCAGTGACTTTGTTTAGTATACTTTGAATGTTGAGAGATAGTATAGTAAGTTTCTGGTAGATGTGGAGGTATAAGTTTGAGAGGATAAAAATGGAGGGGAGAGGGAGCTGTGGGATGTATAGGGAGAGAGGAGTTAGAGGCAGCTCCTAGGTTCATGTGTGTATCTCCTGAGAGTAGTAAGTTTAGTATAGGGTGTTTTGAATTTGACTAGAGTAGGTTAAACATAGCATATTTTGACTTTATTTTGGGAGATATCGAGGGCTGAGGAAATAGTTTTATTCTAAGTAACTGGGTGTCATTGTGGCAGAAAAGAGCAGGGGCAATAAGGAATGAGTGAGTTGTTGAAAGATGAATTTGTGGGTAGGTAAGTGTATGGGGTAGGATTTATTAAGTTAGGGTATGATGGTAGGAGGTAGAGATAGAGAGAAGAAGAAGCAGAGTTGTAGTGAGGAGAAGATATATCATATTGTAAAATAGGGTAACGGCAGATGGAGAATTAGTTTGAAAAGTCATGCAAGAAAGATGGGATAGTTAATAATATTGAGGGAAATAAAGACAATTATAGTGTAGAGAGTAGGAAGGTTGGGTTAGACCTAACTGCGGGAGGGGTTCTTATGTTGACAGGAAAAGACAGTTGGTAGGAGGGTGTGGGAGGAATAGAGAGTATAAATGCAGACTATTTGGGGTGGGCAGGAATGGGGTAGGGTAAGGGAATGGAGAGAACCCAAGTGTAGCAAAGGTGAATGGAGTGAGCAGAGCTGCTTGGGAGGGTTTCTCTGTGAGGAGAAACAATCACCAAAGAAAACAAAAGACTCTAGAGCTGCTTTTGTCCAAATGTAGCTAAAGTAAGATGAAAAAATGCTGGGGAAAAAGATAAAAGATTTTATTAAAGTGAAGAAAGACTGAACAGCATTAGATGCTTTAAGGTAACTAGCATTCTTCAGTTTATTCAACAGGAACTAGTGATTTTGTGGAGTCAACTTAGGGCTAAGTAGAGGGGAGAAAGTTTAGTTGAATAGATTGCAGTGGGAATTTGAAAGAAAGGATTGATGGAGAGAGGATAGCTTATGAGATCAGTGTGCATGCCAAAACCACAAAATAAGAATTAGGAGATAAATTATTTAAATTAAGTGAAAGATTTGTGTAGAAGAGACATAAGTTGACCACTTGAGATTAAGCAGGTTTCTATTTGTCTCTTGTATACCACAACTGTGGTATTCCAGTCAGGTCTTATTTTGGGAGGGAGGAGTGGAAGACAGTGGTTCTTCTATTTGGGGTAAGTTGAGCACTCGAGATTAGGCAGGTTTCTTTTTGTCACTTGCATACCAGAAAAGCAGTATTCTGGTCAGGTTTTTCTTTGGGAAGGAGAGTGGAAGACAGTGATTCTTTTGTTTGGGGCAGTTTGAGCACTCCAGATTAGGCAGGTTTCTTTTTGTCACTTGTATACCACAAAGGCGGTACTCCTGTCAGGTCTTTATCTGGGAGGGAGGAGTGGAAGATAATGATTCTTCTGTTTGGGGTAGTGGTGAGCACACTATTTCTCAGTAGGCAAAACCTACAGCTGCTACAGGGTCCAAATCTAGTGCAGGAATTATAAGTTTATAATGGCATCTGCCATAGTGTTCTGCAATCACATCTTTATTTTATTTTAGGAATAAAAAGTTTCAGTTCCCATAATAATATTACTAGTTAATGACATTCTAAAAAATCATTTCTTAAGAAAACTTGTGACTGACTACCTAAAAGTTTTCAGTGACTATAACTGAGAAAAACTACAAGTGACAATCTCTAAAATAGTGCAGAGAGAATGTGCATGTGCATGTGTGTGTGTGTGTGTGTGTGTGTGTGTGTGTGTGTGTGTGTGTGTGTGTGTGTGTGTGTGTGTGTGTGTGTGTGTGTGTGAGTGTGAGAGACTGTACAGTGGAAAAGACTAAAAGCATCCATATGATTCAAAGTCCTTGAATGTATACTAATTTGAATATGTCGGTACACTAACCGAATGCAAGACTCTGCGATATGTTGTATAATTACAACACATACATAACTATACATCAGTAAATACATGAGCACAGCTCATGTTTGCATCATTTATACCAGAGCAGCAAGCAGATGAGCAGCAGACTTTGCAGTAATGGTGTTAAAGACACACCATACCTGCTCAGAACAATTGCCTTAACCTCCTTTATCATTCTGAACCAACATGAGGGAAATCTTCTAGGCTATAGAAGCATAGCAACACATCAGCAACGATACTGTGTTTAGTTCATAAGTACCACAAATAACTGGACTAATATTGTATATGTGCAAAGACCTTCACTGAACATGACCTCAAAGTCCACAAAACCAATGATGATACTCCTCTTATTATTCCTGGCGTGGGCACAAGTCATAGGCTTATTCTAGGCTGCACTCATTTGCTAAGCTTAGCTGAATGCATAACCCATATATATATTACCACATATAGCCTGAGCACGCATTGATGATGAGTTACTTCCTCAGGATGGCAGGAATGTAATGACACTGACTGCACCCATCAAGAGTGCAATCAAATATTTTTGCAACATACACATGATGCCCTCTAGTTATGGAATGGACTGGCCCTACATTAGGGTATCGTAAGAGGAGCAAATGTAGTGCATATAACGTATAGCAAAGAGCCTCATGACTTTAACTGATTTGTGTGAACTTGTGTTATGTAATGTACATGTGCCCTACTACAGGTATTTTTATAAACTCTATTATTTGTGGAGGCTTTACTCCATTAACTTCCATTCTTGACTAATTTGAAATATGGAAGAAGAAAAGGGAAGACAGCATCCCACTTAGTAACAGAATGAATCAAACATACATTGTGATTCATTTTTAATGCAGTGTTGCTTTCAGAGCTGTGATTCTGAAAGGGCTAATGTGAGTTGTAAGCATAATGTAATTCTATCTCCAAATAAACCTTTTGAAAATAAATATATGATGTAAGCATTAATGCCAAGATATATAGACATGCTTGGGCTTCTGCCATTCACACCTCTTCTAAGGAATGTTGCTTAAAAATGTATTTTCAGTTGAATATGTTTTCTTGATCACATCATTTAAATTGAAACCTGTATAGACACACACACGCACACACACACACACACACACACACACACACACACACACACACACACACACACACACACACACACACACACACACACACACACTAATATTGGCTGACAATAAGTGCCAAACTGAATATAATTTACAACTAGTAGATGTCACATCTCCTGTAACAAGCTACACAACTGCACTAAAGTGCTTTACAGCACAACATACTTGTTATTATTTTTGCCAGCTAAACCAAAACAGTACAAAAATCAAAATATTATTTCAAGCCACCTAAAGTTGTGATGAAAAAATGACTGAATCAAAAAGGGCTGAGTAGACATCCAGTACTGCATTATCCTGTGGACTTGTTTGGAGTTGTACCTTTTCATGCTTCTTAGCTGTGCCTGTTGACTATAAGAAATAGTTAAAATGTATAATGAGCAAATGCAACAAAACACACAAGGAGTTTGTGAAATGTAACAAGTAGGTATAATTCATTCTTAAATTCATAAATGGAAACAGAGTACAAGGAATTAGTCCAAATAAACTCACTTTAGCTAGCAGATCTAGGCATCTCTATGTCTCTCTTTCTCTCTCTGATCCCCTCCCTGGGGGAGGAATAAAGACTCCTTGAAGTTTCAAGTAGTTTATTCAGTTAAGTAGGTAGAGGGATGAGTATTTTTGTTCAAATGTGAGTTACAGCTGTCTGATATAGACAACAATTACCAAATGTCTAGATCCAAGTGATACAGCATACTGACTGCAACCTTACTGCAGACACTAGTGAGGAGTCCTCCCCCCCCCCCCCGCACTCTGGTAGATGAATTGTATAACCAGGCACAAAAGCAATTCCATTACATCAAAAAATGTGTATTTGCATGCTTAAAGTACACTACTACTGCTTTGATCACTCAGGTGGTGCCCTCCAGTATTTCCTATCAAAGTTGTCTGCCATGGTTATGTAATATTTCAATACATGACCCCACATGAACATAAGCATCATGGCTGCAAGAGTTTTTCTTCTTATGTATGAATATCCTGCAAGCTATGATAACCTATGGGATTGTGAGCAACCAAATGTAGACAAAACAGAGTTGAACTAATTAAACTGGAGCCATGCTCAAAGAAAAAATGTATACATGGGCTATATAACATTCTGTGTATGTGTCTACACAACACAAAAAATATATATTGAAAGGGACAGCAAACAATTTAAATGCAAAATATTTTTATATATCTGACCATACATGCTTCCATACATTTGAAGCAGGAAACTATCTGCCAATAAAAAGTAGAAGACATCATGTCATCACTACATTACATGCCACAATCTTCACTAATATCTGCAAATGCATGTTGATGGAGTTTATTAGATCATACGTTTATAGGTTTATACTACGCTAACAACCACCAGTGTCTTTACAAGTCTAGTTGCATAACCCAACTGAGTTTAATCCCGAGTTCCTTGGACACAATATGGTGGGATATGGTAGTAGCGAGATGGCTAAGGATTATGTGGGGGGGGTGTTAGTTGGGGATTAATTTAATTACAGGCAACCTCTGTCTATTGCAGACATGGGGGCAGACTGGGGGCGAATTTACCTTAAGATGATCTGTGTAGGACAAGGTAGTCATATCCTGGATTATCTTGGTGAGAAACCTTTGTGGGGATTCCAGCTGTTGCAAACGCCTGGTTAGGTACGTGTCAAAAGACACTATAATGCATTTATTTGCACTGAACTTTAATCCGTGGCTTTGACATTAGTCATTTGTTTGTGCTAGAACCTCTTGTAGGATGTTAGTGTTATGGGGGGTGAGAATCCATAATAGCTCCTAAGTGTATGTTAAATTAATTGTATATTTTTACTGTGGAGCTTTTCTCACAGGGTCTCCACTGAAAAAGGGATCTGGCTCAGTTGGACTAATCTGGTCAGCAAATGTCAAATAAATAAATCAATAAATTAATAAATAAATAAAAAGGGGTATTGTATTTAATAATAGGTCTAATAATGGCTGAGTAGAGTGGTACTATAACGTTATTGGACCCAGATGCCATACCCTTGCTTATGAGATGGATAACACAGAAGAATGATTTTCTTACAATAGTGACTACTTTTTGGTCGAAGGGCAGATTACTGACTAAATATGTCCCCAGATCCTTAATAAGTGGGTCAACTCATCGAAGTTTCTTATCGATGGAGTAATTATCTTGAGTGGATGATTTCCCAAAGGGCATTATAATGCATTTCTTTGCACTGAACTCTAATCCATGGCTTTGACATTAGTCATTTGTTTGTGTTAGAACCTCTTGTAGAATATTAGTGTTACAGGGGGAATCCATGATAGCTCCTAAGTGCAGAAATCTGTAAACTTGGTAAACCAGAGGTGTTTGACATTAACCTTGATTTCTGAGAAGTAGATACCAAGCAGGAGTGGGTCCAACACTTGTCAGTGCTCTCTCATGTTTGATCCTCCGTTTGGAGTGTTTACTACCTGGAAAAGGTATTTATGTTGATAATGTCCAGGGCACAAAGCACCTGTAAGTTTGAGGCATTGTATTTTTCCCAGTCTACAGAGGGGAGGTTAAAGTCTCCCATGGATAGGGTATTTGATTGGATGGTGAGCACCACTACTAGTCTAGGTAAGAGATGTGAGCTTTTTGGGTCCTAGAGTGAGAGCTGTAGTTGGACATGACATGGAAAGAAACCTTGTCAATGGAAACTTTGACATGGATTAACTCCCAGGTATCATCCTGCTTAACCAAACTGGAGCTGTATTTGTTGCTAATATAGATTAAGACACCTCCACCTTTTTCTTTTTTCTGTATGTGTGCCACTGTTGGTCTAAATGTGTAGAAGAAACTGTAGCTGTCCCCTGCTGGAGTACTTTTTGCAGCTTTGAACCAAGTCTTGGTAACAGCACAGATGCCTTCATTCTCTAGAGAGAGGAGAGCTTGCAGGGAGTGGGGTTTCTTTATTAGGCTCCTAGCACGGAGTAGTAACACCTTAAGGTTGCTTTGATTTTTTTTTTTGCTTTGGTATTAGTTTTTTTGATATCGCCTAAAAAGCCTGAAGGGTGGATAAAGTTTTAGCCAATTTCTGAAAGCCGATGATGTACAGCAGCAGATCATCCTTCGCAGATGAACATGGTCAGTTAACCATATCTTCCCATGCTGATAGATACTGGATTCCCCTGGAATAACACCAGAAGCTAAGCCAATAATTAAAATCAATCATTCTCTGTTCGTACTGTGGCATCATCCTTGGTGAACGTAGAATGTTGCTCAATGCAAGGCACAAACCTGTCTATGATACATATTCAGAGAGACCAATAATGTTGCTTTTCATATAGTCCAGTGAGGTATGACTCATGTTATTTCTATCCACATGCACTATGATAGAATCATATCGGTACTGTGGTGCAGTAACCTACGTGCCTTTGTGATTTTTCCTGATCCTAGCTCCAGACAGTTAACCATTATCTTCTCATTATCCAGCCTGGTGAGAGGGGCGTCTGTGTGTCCTACAATAAAATCTCCTATAACAAAAGTACTTGGTAAGTGTTTGCTTGTCTTATGGGCTTCATCCTTGGGGAATCATTGGGTGAAGACTTATGGTGTTAGATGTTGCTTTTGGTGCCTGCTTTAGTGGTTGCTGAGGACAGGTGTTGATTTTTGATGGCATAAGAGGTCTTTGAGGATCAGAGAGATTTCTTTCATCTATCTCAGAATAGGAAGGTCTGTGTGTGTGTGGTGAGCAGTATGTGTAAAGGATGTAATGTGTGCATTCTTGACAACCTTGTCTATAAGTAAAATCTTTGCCTCCAAGGAAGTTATGCATGTACATCTCTTGCATACTGTTTTAGTTTTCCTATGGATTAAAATATTGTCTGAGTACAAGAGATAATTGTTAAATCAGGTTGCCCATATCAATCAAGCTGGCCACAGAGAAATTAGGAAATTGTAAATCCATGTTGTCAGAACGTGTACTTGATTTGGGCTATTATAGTTTTGAGACTTGGTTTTATAGGGTCAACTGAGTGGTGTCTAGGGTGAAGTCTAGATGTTAGATAATGTTATGCTCTTATATTAGTGCTGTTTGATGTGCTGCATTAAGCTTAGATCCTTACAGAGACTTTCTGTGTTACAAGTTAATGATCTACGTACTAGCTTTATAGGTACAAGATACTGCTAACCTCCACTGCGTGATGAACAGCTCCACAAAAATGCACCAAATTTATAGAAGATCGAAAAAAGCTGAAAAGTAACTTTTGTACCCTCTGGCCAATACATGACTACACCTATAGCTCCCTGGAGTGCATCTTAACTCAGAAAGATCAGGTAAACACCTTCTGTCACAAGATGGATGATCCTGGAACAACGTCAGGTAAAAGCACAGCAAAAGTAGCTCTCAAGTGCAGATTAACACCAAACAACTTATGTCCCCAAAATCATCATTGATCAACTTGAAAGCAATCCACTGCACTCATCTAAAAAAAAGACTTCCGGCTTTTCCCTAGTGGCGTTAGGGTTGCCACAGCAGAACTCCAATCTGCTCATGACTGGCGGTGGATTTTTACAGTGTTGAATTACCAGCCCAACGCCAAACCTTCAATGAAGGCATGCCCATTCACACTCGCACCTACCTACATGTCTTTAACATCACTCAACTGTGGGAAGAATATGCAGATGCCACACAGAAGGCGTTCCAGCCAGGAATTGAACAGGAGAACCTCTTGTTGTGAGACAACAATGCTAACCGTTGCACCAACATGGCTCCAATCCACTGTGCTCATCTAATGGGACAAAGGAAGAATGAAATGTGGCCTGTCAGACTGCTGGTATTGTAGCCTGATGTGTGGCAGAAACTACATTTTTGCTGAGCTCCAAAACTGGATCACTGCACATAGAGACTGCAGCACAAAAAAAAAATGTCCGTATGGCAGAATGCAGAAAATGCATGTGGTTCTATGTAGGCAAAAGAGTGAACAAGCTAAAACTAAGAATGGCTGTCACTTTTCAGACATTAAGCATAAGGACATGAAAAGATCCTTGGGCAAGCACAGTAGTAAGTTCCCAACCCAAAGTGGATTCTCCTTTCACACATGTGAGACTGTGGACATAGGATTATTACAGGGAACAAAAACACCACCTAGGAGAAGAAAAAGTTCCAACAGCAAGTGAGGTTAAATGCTTCTAGCACCCCACCACTGACTTCCTGTGCTCCACCAAAAGTGTACTTGCACTCCAAAGGCCGAACAATTAAGTGTTTTATTAATTCATTTTTTTTTTTTATTTTCATTTCATTTTTTTTTTTTTTGGGAGCTTCTCCAGTCTTTTCCTCTTTTGGCTAGGTCCATGCTCAGCAGTAACTGCACTTCACACTATGCAGTGTCTAGAATCAGGAAGCTGGCATTGCTATTGATTTTTGATGCCTCCATTAACTTGCCATTTGACACAAAGCAATATTTCTGATCACAAGTGTCACTAGGCTGTTTATAAAATTTATAGACTTCACTCATTCACATTGACCTCCCTCCCACTTTCTTCAAGAGCTCATACGAAGTACATGGATCTAAAAAGGTGAACAAGGCCACATCAGGAAAAAGCTCTAAAGACACAATGGCAGATGTGAAAGCATCATTGGCCTGACAAAAAGATAACTGATGAACAGGTTATTCTAACTCTAACAAAAGGACACTTGCAAGGTGACCATTGGGACACACCTGTATTTAACCTCATATTTTTTTTGCTTTTACACTGAGGTATTATTTGTTTGATAATTACATTTTAAAATGGTTAATATTTATAATTTCATTAGTAATTGTCATCTCTTTGATTTATTTTTATTAATACAATGAATTAGAAGAAACTATCACTGGATGAAATCGCTTACATGGGATGTATATTAATTATAACACCATTCATTTCTCTGAAAACTAAAACACAAAGACTGTATTAATTTCAACAAAAGCCTCCAAAAACAGGTGTTCAATTATAACTGGGTAAAAGTCCAAAAGTGAATTATATTACAGAAGCTAAACAATTTTTCTGTACGATTTTTTTTCTGGATAGGAAGGATCTGAGGAAGTGAACTTTTGTTTCCGAGGAAAGTTAGAGAGTGGACATTGGATGCTAAGACCCATAGTACAGTAGTATGCCTCAAGCCAGTACGATAGGCAACAGTACAGACTGAAATGGTGTACCTTACATAGCAGTGCAGGCCTAGCAAATGTGTATAAGTGTCAGGTGAACCCCTCATCCTATGTACACCCACAGTAACAATCAGGTGTGCCCCCGAGTAGAAATGTACAAAGAATAGCTGTCCCCCCTGTATGTAGAAATGTTGATAAGTCTATGCAAAGTGTCTCATGGAAGCCCTGCAGGCACAGCATGATCCCTGTTGAGTTATGACACAAAGCTGAGCCCTGTAGTAAAAATATAACTTGATTTTCCACACACATATAGTATAAATGTGTATGGTGGGCATGCTCACACACTTCAACAAATGTAGTGGATTTCATTCAGCAACACACTGAAAGGTCATACTGGGCATGCTCACACACATAAGCAAATGTCAGGCAACAACATACTGAAAGGTCATACTGGGCATGCTCACACACTTAGGCCATGTCTGAGTACAGCAGTGGACCACACATATCTGGCAGTTGCATGTTTCACCCCAGGAACCTGTCACTATTCACCAATCCTGCCTTGTACACACAGTTATATGAAAACAGACACATATAATATATTAGAACCCTGTCATAATCAAACTATGCACCACAAGTACTTAAGATGTTCACAGAAAGTGAAAAAGCAAAGAAGATCAATAAACCTGTAATCAGTATCATCAACAAACAATGTGCACTCCAAATATTATCCAATCCATGTTCTGGCAAAAGAATCTGTGAAGGCGTCCATAGAGAACCATGATGCTTCCTTTCGCTATGTCATAAATAGCAATGTACACTCATATATGTCCTGAGTCAGTGCAAACTGTAAATGACTGACATTGCCAACATCCTGTCAGACAGGCCCATACATACATATCACCCTCTCACTGACAAAAGGCCCTATCATCATACCTGGAGACTGTGAAAGCACAGATAACACATATAGAATGGGTAAACGGCTCCTTCCAAACCTGAAAACATGGCGTCTATGGGATTACATTGTTTCCCTAGCTGTGTCATAGGTGAACTCCAGAACAAACAGAGCCTGCACCTGAACAGTCTGTTGAGACTCACCCTTTGTACAGCATATGAAACTGTTGAATGTGTTACAGCAACATTTGACACACTCCCCAAGTGTTGGTACACAACAGAACATGAGAAGTATTGTCTTATAAGCCTATTAAGCCTGATCTGCAAGGCCATGAAGTCCATCATAATGGAACTCATAAACAGAGCTATTGGGAGCCTACAAACACAAAACCCTACCAGTTACAGTTTGGTCATGGGCAGATCATGGTTCCCAAACCTGCTAGACTGTTTACAAGGCAGTCACCCAGGACATACATCACTGAAATGAGCTACACACATCCCACATAAACCTTGAAAAGCCCTTTGCCAACATCCCAGACACATGTATCCACAAAAGCAACAACCTGTGCATAAATATGTCTGTCATCTGATGGATTGCCAACTGGGGCACAGATAGATTACACAAGGTAAGAATTGTGGTCTCCTGTACAAGCTGGTAACAACTGCTGTACCCCATGGCTCAGTCATGGGACCCCTCCTGTCTTGTGTATACTTTTCAGAAATACAGTCAAACACACGAGGGCTATGCTTAGCAAAATTTGTGGATGACTGCCAAAATGTTGTCATAATCGATGTTTGGGACAACAGAGACATCCTTAAAAAGGGTCTCAGTCAGACAGATGTGGAGTCAAAAGTATGTCCTCGAGCTACAGTCATACAAATACCACATAGGTGCCAACACCCTAAATATGGAAATGATAATAAGGGAACTATGGACAAATGTGGATAGTCATCTCTACTTCCAGAAACACATTCACAAAGTGGTCAGAAAATCATGCTATGTTTTCCCACAAACTGCCAAGGTCTTTGCATGTAGGTCAAAGGAGGTTCCCTCTACTCATCAGTCATCAGACCCATCAGAGAGTACTACAACACACCTGCAATGAATCTGACTAGGCACCTTCAGCAGCTGGAAAGACCAATGAAGTACCTCAACAAGAGGATTACTGGCCTCAAAAGGTTGCCCCATGCAACAAGACTGAATTTAACTTAATCTGTACTCTGTTGCATACTGATTACTCAGGAGATCTCTGCCCAACAGACAGGTCCATGTCATGGCAACACTCAGATCTGCTCTGAGTTACAGCTCAATGGCACTAAATATACAGACCCAACTGATATTGCCAACATCCTGGCAGATTGGATCAGTGTTAATCTTACCCCCCCCCTCTCACCCATGAAAGAGCACATCTCTATAATGGAAGACTGCAAAGCTGTTGTCATCACGGCTGCACAGGCAAAAAACACTCTCCAAAGCCAGTACCACAGCATCCATTGGACCAGATAACTTCCCAGGCTGTGTTCTACACAAACTACAGAACGAACAGGCACCACACCAATGTACCATGTTCAGTCATAGCCTCACCTCAGGCTTTGTGCCTGGTGAATGGTGCACAGCGACAGTTATCCCACTACACAAGGGTGGAGACACCACGGACCACAGGAACTAGTGCCCCATTAGCCTGATGAGCCTGCTCTGCAAGGCCATGGAATGGATCATCATACAACTTATAAAAAAGACATTGTTAATCTCCAAACTCTGGACCACAACCATGTTGGGTTTGTAAAATGCAGATCATGTCTCCTAAACTTGATAGATGACATTGAAGCAGTCACCAGAACCGTAGACAAGGGTAATGTGTTTCGCACAGCCTATGTAGATCTTGCCACAGCTTTCAACACCATCCCACACTCTGGAATTATATATAAACCCACTAAACTAGGTATAAATTGCTATGTCACAAGATGGGTTGCCAACTGGCTTACTGACAGAACACACACTGTGAAAGTAGCAGACTCCAAGTATAACTTTGGACCAGTGATGAGTGCAGTACCACAGGGCCTAGTCTTGGGTCCTGTCCTGTTTTGTATCTACTTCCCTGAAGTAAACTTTAACATGGAAGTCCTGTGGCTAATGAAGTTTCCAGATGACTGCAAACTAGTAGCCATAATTGTAAATACTAAAGATGTGGACATCCTACAAAAGGGCCTCACAGAGACAGATGGCTGGTGTCAAAGCCATGGGCTCAAGCTCAATGCCAAAAAGTGCATTGCCATCCCCTTTGGTAAAAACTCTGTAGCCATAATAGGCGGTAGTATACTTAACACTGAAAGTGTGATAAGAGACCTTGGGTCACAGGTGGACAGTGGACACACCTGTGATAATCACATCCCCACAGTAGTCAGGAAATCCTTCTAGGTGGCACACCTCATCACAAAAGGTGTCTCATGCAGAATAGAAGAGGACATTGTTCCCCTCTACTCATCACTCACTAGATCCATAATGGAGTACAACGCCCCTTTTGCTATGTATCTCACAAGACATGTACAACAACTGGAAAGCCTGCAGCAATACCTCACAAAGAGCATTAGCAGCCTGAAATACATGCCATACACAGACCATCTCAAAATGTTCCAGCTGTACTCTCTCACATATCGCCTACTCAGAGGTGATCTCTGCCTAATATACAAAGCTATGTCAAGCACAGAGCTGTTGCACATGCTCCATGTAAAACACTCACAATTCCTCTGATCTTCGGCCCCAAAACCACGAGTGAAATACAAAAGGAAGGGGTGTATCCATTTACCTTATGGATACCCACACCTTCAGGTTAGTGGCACAGCATGAGGCCTTGGAGACCATGCAAGTGCCACTAACATTTGGCAAAGCTGCTTATCAGATTGCAGCCTGCTTCAGATCACCTACCTTGTCTCAGGAACCTCACTCAGTATTCCTGAGAACAGTGGAAAATATAAAGGTCCTATCAAACACCATTATATGAGGAGATTACAACTACCCAAACACTGAGTGGGAGAATTACTTGTGTACAACGTCTTTTTCCCAATGTTTCCTAGAGTTTAAAAACTCAAATGCCCTGGAACAGCTGGTCACCATGCTTACTAGAGGTGACAACATACTGGACCTGATCATCACCAGCATGGAGTACCAGTGTTCCACGACAGAGATAAACCCCTCGCTGGTAATATCAGATCATAAAGTAATCACACTGGACATCCACATCCCACCCCCCCCCAGTCAAGGAAACCACTGTGAAGACATTTTCAAAAGCAAACTGCACACTTCCCAAGACCAAAGTGGAATGTTCCAAAGCCCCCCTTGCTATAGGATAATGCTATACAATCTGCCGAATCATTTACAAGTGCATTCTATGAGCATCTACAGGGATGCAGGGATCAAGACATGCCAAATAAAACCAAGATGCACTCCTCCAAAAACAAGAAACCAATCTGGTGGTCATCGCCCATAAAAAAGCTATACAACAGAAGGAGGAAACGAACACATGATAGAGCAAACTTCACAAAAGGAAAGGCATCACTGATCATTATTAGGAAGACACAATGATCACTCATAAAATAATCCAAGGCCAGTTTCTAAAGACAAATTGCCAAGGAATGTAAGAATAACAACCACAAATCCTTCGTTAGCTATACCAAACATTTAGGTGGCAACTTCCAAATATGCTGTCAGCTACTGACAAATGGCAAGAAATACACTGAACCAACTTACATTGTCCACATCCTGGGGGACAGGTTCAGTGCAAACTCCACCACCATCACCCCAAAAAGGGCCTGTGTCCATCCCAGAAGAATGCAGAGCCCCAGACTTCATGGACATGCAGGTAAAGACATCCCTCTCTAAAGCTAAGAACACAGCATTAATGGGACAGGATAGTGTTCCAGGCTGCGTCTTACACCATCCCCAAAAGGAACTACACCCTCACCTACATTCACTGTCCAGACTCAAACTTCCCACAGGCTATGTACCCAAAGAATGTCATGCACCAACAGTCATCCAGCTCCACAAAGGGGGTGCCACAACAGAACCTGGAAACCATTGCCCTATAGGTCTACTCAGCCTGGTCTGCAAAGCTATGGAGCAAATTATCATGGAACCCATAAACAGAGACATTGGGGACCTGCAGACACCGGACTCTACCCAACTTGGCGTTGTTAAAGGCAGATCCTGCCTCCTAAACCTAGTTGACTCATTTGAAACAGTTACCAAGGACATAGATGGAGGTGAAAGTAGTTCACACAGCACACCTGGACTTCACTAAGGACTTTCAACACCATTCCCCACTCTGTCATCATGGACAAACTTACCAGCTTGAACATTAACAGCTATGCCACAGGATGGGTAGGCAACTGGCTCACAGATCAAACACACATGTTCAGAGTTGCGGGTGCCATGTCCAACTATAAACCAGTCACAAATAGCATCCCACAGGTCTTGGTCCCGGGACACCACCTGTTCAGTAGATACTGCTCAGAGGTACAGGCAAGCACGGGAGGAGTATGACTGAACAGGTTTGCAGATGACTGCTAACTGTGGTCCATAATCGACTCTACGGCTGACACAGATATCCTCCAGAAGGGTCTTACAGAGACAGATACTTGGTGTCAAAACAATGCCCTCAAGCAGAATGCCAAAGAATGCATAGTCATCCCCTTTGGATAAAACAAAGTGCACATAAATTACCACATAGGTGGTAATCCAGTATGTACGGAGAAAGTAATTATGGCCCTGGGGACCCAGGGAGATAGTAAACTCTCCTTTGATGATCACATGGCCAAAGTGTTTAGAAATTCCTTCTATGTAGCCCACCTAATGTCACCTAATGTAGCCCACTTTGTCTAGTCTGATGATGTCACCATCCTACAAATATACCTGTGGAAAAGAGAACTCACAGCAATGTGTATAGTGTGTTGTGTAAATGTGTATTTCTCTAGTATCATATAATAGTTAGGTAGGGGTTTGAATCCTATACTTGACAACTGTGTTTGTGTGTGATCTCCTTTCAGAGGAGCAGCCTTTTTGGAGACTACTAAAACACCTTAAAAGTGGTATACTTATCTTTGTCAAGTCTGATGATGTCACCATCCTACAAATATACCTGTGTAAAGGAAAAATTTCAGTAATATGTATAGAGTGTCATGTTAATGTGTACTCCTCCAGTATCATAAAGTAGTTAGGTAGGGGTTTGAATCCTGCACTTGACAACTGTTTGTGTGTGAACTCCTTGTAGAGGCGCAACCTTTTTGGAGACTACTAAAAGACCTTAAAAGTGGTATACTTATCTTTGTCAAGTCTGATGATGTCACCATCCTTCAAATATACCTGTGTAAAGAACAACCTCCACTAGTGCATATAGTGCATCGTGTTAATGCGTCTTCTTCTAGTATCATAAAGTAGTTAGGTAGGGATTTGAATCCTGCATTTGACAACTGTTGTGTGTTTGTGTGTGATCTCCTTGGAGAGGAGCAACCTTTTGGGAGAGTAGTAAAACACCTTAAAAGTGGTATACTTATCTTTGTCAAGTCTGATGATGTCACCATCCTTCAAATATACCTGTGTAAAGAACAACCTCCACTAGTGCATATAGTGCATCGTGTTAATGCGTCTTCTTCTAGTATCATAAAGTAGTTAGGTAGGGATTTGAATCCTGCATTTGACAACTGTTGTGTGTTTGTGTGTGATCTCCTTGGAGAGGAGCAACCTTTTTGGAGACTACTAAAACACCTTAAAAGTGGTATACTTATCTTTGTCAAGTCTGATGATGTCACCATCCTACAAATAAACCTGTGTAAAGGAAAACCTTCAGTAATATGTATAGAGTGTCATGTTAATGTGTACTCCTCCAGTATCATAAAGTAGTTAGGTAGGGGTTTGAATCCTGCACTTGACAACTGTTTGTGTGTGAACTCCTTGTAGAGGCGCAACCTTTTTGGAGACTACTAAAAGACCTTAAAAGTGGTATACTTATCTTTGTCAAGTCTGATGATGTCACCATCCTTCAAATATACCTGTGTAAAGAACAACCTCCACTAGTGCATATAGTGCATCGTGTTAATGCGTCTTCTTCTAGTATCATAAAGTAGTTAGGTAGGGATTTGAATCCTGCATTTGACAACTGTTGTGTGTTTGTGTGTGATCTCCTTGGAGAGGAGCAACCTTTTGGGAGAGTAGTAAAACACCTTAAAAGTGGTATACTTATCTTTGTCAAGTCTGATGATGTCACCATCCTACAAATATACCTGTGTAAAGGAAAACCTTCAGTAATATGTATAGAGTGTCATGTTAATGTGTACTCCTCCAGTATCATAAAGTAGTTAGGTAGGGGTTTGAATCCTGCACTTGACAACTGTTTGTGTGTGAACTCCTTGTAGAGGCGCAACCTTTTTGGAGACTACTAAAAGACCTTAAAAGTGGTATACTTATCTTTGTCAAGTCTGATGATGTCACCATCCTTCAAATATACCTGTGTAAAGAACAACCTCCACTAGTGCATATAGTGCATCGTGTTAATGCGTCTTCTTCTAGTATCATAAAGTAGTTAGGTAGGGATTTGAATCCTGCATTTGACAACTGTTGTGTGTTTGTGTGTGATCTCCTTGGAGAGGAGCAACCTTTTGGGAGAGTAGTAAAACACCTTAAAAGTGGTATATTTATCTTTGTCAAGGCTGATGATGTCACCATCCTACAAATATACCTGTGGAAAAGAGAACTCCCAGTAATGTGTATAGCTCATCGTGTTAATGGATACTCCTCTAGAATCATAAAGTAGTTTGGTAGGGGTTTGAATTCTGCACTTGACAACTGTGTGTGTGTGTGTAATCTCCTTGGAGAAGAGCAACCTTTTTGGAGAGTAGTAAAACACCTTAAAAGTGGTATGCTTATCTTTGTCAAGTCTGATGATGTCACCATCCTACAAATATACCTGTGGAAAGAAAGACTTCCAGTAATGTGTATAGCATGTCATGGTAATGTGTACTGCTCTATTATCATACAGTAGTTAGGTAAAGGTTTGAATCCTGCACTTGGTGCATGTGTGTGTGTGACACTGTTGGTCAACGTGTTGTGGGTTTTGCTTTTACTACTGTATGACATATCAGAATGACAACAGTATGTGCATTGAACATGTCAGGTAGCTGTGTGGCAAATACATATACATACATGAGACCTCAATTATTTCATAGGTGGGAACCCTGCTTTCTCCATGAACACATCTGTCATCTTTGCCAGAGTGTGCTGCCGCTTTCCGGACCTTAGGTCACATCTGTATGCTTGTGACAAGCCCAGCCACTGCAGTGATCTCTGGCCTAGGTCATCCGTGTCACACACACTCATTACGGTTTCTATTGAATAGTGTGAGTGAGGGTTTATGGCTGAATTATATTTCAGACCTGTTCAAACGCAGCAAAGTCTGTCAATGATGGCTATTCATTATAGATGTACAACAACCTTTGTGGATATGCATGCAGAGCCCTTATTGCTTATGTGATCCACCGAGGGATTTCAAAATACCTTTGGAAATGTGATTACCAAAGGAGAGATAATGTAACACTTGGCTGCATGTACACATCTGTACCTGTTCAACATGTTGGTGGCTACTACCTATGTGGTACTGTGGGGATACTATGTTTTGTAAAGGTGGATGACTATGCTTTAGTTGGCTTATAGCTTTACAGCATGGGTTTGACAGCAGGTATCTGTCTGTATGATACCCTTGTGGAGGACGTGTGTGTCATCTGGAGAATGCATTATAGGCCACAGTATGCATTTCCAGACATGGACGGACATATCCCTACTATGATTGCTTGTACCTAAGAGAGCTATATGCCAAAGAGGAGTGGTCTCAGGAATGGGTGCAGGTGAATACCACTGGTTACTGGTATAGTATAGTACCTGAAGGATCCAAATGTTACTGTGTGTCCTACATCTGTGTGTCAGTTGTCAAGACATCATCTAAGGATTGTTTATGGTCAGGCTGTTGAGATTATGTATACTACCAGAATGCAAAACAATGACAGATAGTAACAGTATCACCCACAGCACAGTGTCAAACCATGTCATACACACGTGTACTCAAGTTCCACAATGTGTGTAGTACAATGCATACTGGCCACCAATAGGAACTATGGAGTGTTACTGTGTAATACAGGGCATGTCACCCTGCCCATGTGTCCACTATGCACTTACATGCAGACAGTGCACCTCCACCATGTTCACAAATGTACACCTACAAATCTGTGCTACACACATCCCACACATACTGCCCACTCTCTAACACATGCTGCCAATACTACACACATCAGCCAAGTGGCACGTGGGTGGACAATACATTATTGGAACTAACACTGGTGTAAACAATGCTACATTGACAATCATAGCTTTAATGCATCATGCCTGCTCAGCTACACCTTTAAGGATATCATTACACTTTACTGCTGACAACATGCTAACATTGCTATACTGCTATAAAGTCACCCTGTGCATCAGCACCATGGTAGCCTGTTCCTGTATCAATGTTACAGATGACAGGAGGTGGCATAGGTTTCATCATATGCACAGGGTGTGTTGGTTTGCCAGAGGCCTACATTGAGCCATACAATTGACATGTGTGTGTGTGTGTGTGTGTGTGTGTGTGTGTGTGTGTGTGTGTGTGTGTGTGTGAGGGCCAAGAGTACTGCTATGGGCCAATGTTGATGTAATGTGTGTGGGTATGTGTTAGCCCTAGGTGTCTGGTTTCTGTGTGTGCATGTGTCTGCATGCACACAGTTCCACCATGTAGCTGCCATATACGGGGATTTGTGGGACAGCCACAGACTGTACCTGCCAGGCTTTACAGAGCACCGTCTCTGGCCATGGATACGGTACCTGTGCCTGGCAGGTGCGCTACTGACATCAGGTACTAAGCCAGACTGGGTACTATCCTCAGAGGTGAACAGATGTACACTGGACCCAGGTCCCTGCTGGGACAGGCCAGAGCCACGTGCACATGGTCTTCTAGGATGGTCTGTGGACAGCCCACCCCCAACATTGCTCAGGCTGGTACTGGCACTACGGGAGCGGCTGTGACTTGAGGGATGTCCGCTGCAACTGCCAGCTGCTGATGTTGCTGGCATACTTCCACGTCAACGTCTCAACCATCCTGCACTGTCCTGACACATGGATATGACATTGTGGAGGACATCTAATGTCTCACCCCAACATCTATCAGTGACCTCAGTGTAATTACGGATGGCACCTGCTAGGTCATGGATACTGTCAATTACAGCGGTGTTATGTGCCCTCTGTGCCCTTAGTACCTGTCTGGTGTACCGTTCCATACGTGCCTGTGCCTCCATGACAGCCTGGAACATGTGTGAGGTTGTAAGACCTGTGGCACATCTGCCAGGGGCATGATGAGCAGCAGTGCTCCGATGAGAACCCCTGGATATCTGCCTATGTGGTACCGTTCCAGACATCTGGGTATGGCTGCTGTATCGGGATGCATGTGCCATAGATACAACACTGTCCTGGCCAATGCCGACTGTACACTGTCCCTCAGCTAAGGGCATTGGTGATGGATGTATTGGCAGTATGACTGTGTGCATGGATAGAGTGGACACTTGTGTACTGTCGATTGGTGGCCGAACAACAGACCCTGGCAAACATGCCTGTGCCTCAACACACCTATCCTCATTATCATTATTTGGCTCAGTGACATCAGGTTGCCTGCTGCAGTGAACCAGCCCAACTTCAGCACCTGTGAGAGGAAGACAGGAAACACACTTTACGTCCTGTACATGATGTCAGAACACATGCACACATGTGCACATGCACACAAATACACTCCTCACTAAAGCAGACACACACACACACACACACACACACACACACACACACACACACACACACCACCAGCAATCCAGAACATACTCAATAGCGGTTGATGGTGGGGTGCAGTATCACAAGCCAAACAGTCATACCACACGTGTCAGCATGCAGGACGTGTGTTGCTCAACAGCATGCAGTGTGAGTGTAGACAGCCCTTGCTAATAAAAGTATACATGGCATTGATGCATGTGTGTTGTTCAATGATTGGCCTCACCCTGGAACGCAATATGTACATGGACACAACATTGCTGTGCAAGTATTAAAAGCTCTGCAATCTCCTGTGCACCATCACTCACAGGTATACATACCATGGCTGGATGTGTATCTGTGTGTCACATAGATATCCATTTCTGATTAGAGTATCTGTGTCTTTAGCAGATAATTGTGGACACAGGTTTAGCACATGCATGCTATGTATACACACAGGATGAGTGGTGCATGTATACCTGATGGAATACCGTTGCTCAACATAGCCATTGTACAATGGTTATGGTGAGTGTAGGACATATTGTGGACATGCCAGTGCCAGCCATGACATGGCATGCTACAACACAGCTGAAACATTAAACATCACACATACCCAAGGTGTGTCATGTGACCTATACACTCAATAGCATTACAAGACATATATGTGTCACTTTGTACAAATGGTGATTGCTATGCATATTGTGTATAGGTGCATATGTTTGCACACACACAACATCGAGGTGCATAGCAATGAATGCTATGTGTAGTACTGTGGTTACTGTAATTGGATGGGGTGTAGTACCATGAGCCATCATCAAGTAGCATCATGTGGTCACTCAAGGCTACTGATGTGTGCCAAACTGGCACCTAGCATGCTGTACCTGAACTGCAGTACCATGGCTACATTCACCATTTCACAGCCAGTTGCTACATGGGTTTGTAAGGTGCTCAATAGGGAGCATTGCCTAACATGAATGTGTTATGTATTGAAGAGTGTCACCGTACAGCCCCATGATAGGCCTCTACCCCTCAGGTATATTATGTGTGCTGTGTGGATGACATTTGGGATACTGGAGTGTGACCTTACAGCGGGTGTCTGAATACGCCATGTGTAGCATATTAATGTGTTCTGCATATGACAAGGTTGTGTATGTTGTGTGCATGTGTATCGACTCTGCCTATCCAATGTCCACTACAGTGTTGCCACAATTGTGTGGGATGCTCTGTGTATTGCATGTGTTTGAGGCAGCTACTCACATTACTGAGATGTAGAGTCTCACAACAAACATGCACAGCATGCATTATGCGTAGGTGTGTTACATGTACATGGCCTACACCTCACCTATGACATGCACATTTAATTTGCAATATTAAATGTAGAACACACTTACCAGCATGGGTCTGCTGCCTTGCTGTCACAGCAGAGGGACCTACAAGGATATGAGACAGTTTGTCAGTGGCAACAACTGTGGCATTGCTACTGTGGGTTTTCAATCTTACAGTAGTACAATGGTTGACAGTCACAGGCATACAGATTATGTTCCAAATTATCAGTATTGCACAACACCAGGCTCCACATCTTCTAACTACACAGTACACATCTCACACATGCATGATCTACCAATAGAGGTAACAGTAGTCTACAGATATGCTATGTTACCTGCACGCTCCGTGTCAACTTGCTGGGTGGCTCCGACCTCCATGATGATACATGTCTGCTGTTGTTGTTGTTGGCCCGGAGCCACCAGGCTCAGGATCAGCTCCTCCACTCTGGTGAGGGGGGGTGGATGGCTACCCCACCACCTGTGGCAAGCAATTGTCTATGGACATCAGACGCATGCTGCTGGACATGTCTAAGTAAATCACTGCAGTGATGGCGTACCTGCTCATAGGTCCGGTTATGCATGCCTATGTCATTTACCCTACGGACAAAATCTTGCCACAGTGCAGTCCGCTCATGCTGGTCCTGGTTGGTTCTTGAGAACAGCAGGGTGTAGTGCTGAACCAGGCTGGTTGTTATCTGTTCATCCTCTGCAAGGCTATAGGTAGGGTTGCGATGGTAAGCCATGACCCTGGAAAACAATGAAACAATATGTGTGAGCAAGTCATGTGGCACACTTAACATTCTAAAGTACAGATATCACTGAACTGACATATATAGCAACCTGTTGGCTATCAGAGGATACACACTTTCAATACCACATATCAGTGCTCAACCCACAACTGCCTGACAGTGCCTGGCACACTCTATATATCAAACCATGTTCTGCACAGCAACAAAGAGAAACCAGTATGTAAGACTATACAACAGTACATGGCACACTGTATGTGACACAATGCAGCACCTAGCCACAGGAGGTATATATCAAGCTAATTCATAAAGAAATATGTCATCCATTGTGATGATTGTAAAGTCCAGTTACAGTATTACCAGTATACCACACTAGTTGTTGATGGCAAACCCCTGCCTAACATATGTGCACGTTCGTTAATATAGGTGGCATACTGCTGTACTAGACTATACATGTTGCTAGATACACAGTTATATCCTGTGACACACATATGACCGAGAGCATGTTACAGGCATACCCACATACACATCAGACATTCATACAAGACACAAAGGTATGGCAACCCAGATGAGCTTTACCTGTGTACCATACAGTACTGTGTGTCAGTACTTACAAAACCTTATGCCTGAGGTATGTAATCTGTGAAGACTACAGGGAACACACAAAACAGTGGTTCCAAGCAATGTGCATATACACCATACTGTGCTGTTTAGGCCTACAGCTTCAGGTAGTACTACAGTTCATACTGAATTTGGATTCACCAGCAGTACCAATCAATAAGCATATATGTACTGTTTAGCCTACAATGGCACACCCCAGTCGACACCAAGGGACTACGTCAGACCGTATGCCGTACAGATTTTGCTGCCTAGCAATAGCATACACATCTTTTGGTGGGATCAGAGCTAGGACACAAAATACCATGACAGAAACAGTTTCCCACTAAGCTATCACACATATACAGAGCGTTGACACATTCACCAACAAATTCACCATCACACTCAGTCAACCTCACATAGCAATTATTGCAAGAACTACATGTGGGTGTGTATCGGTTCATAGGTAGGTAATAGGGTATTGGCCCTAGGGCCTAAAGAAGCCTAGCCATACGCTACCCTGGCCTTTGACACACATGTAATTTAATTTAACGTGCCCCTGTCAATCAGAGCTACAGAGGTGATTCCTGGGGTGTATTTCCTATCTCCCATCCAATCATCAGGATTATTCATGATGACTGCTAATGAGGAGCTTTGTTTGCTATTGATAGGTGGTTTGTTCGAGAGTATGGGATGTCTCTGAGATAGGAATCTATCCCTCCAGCATGTTCTTTTTATTGAGGTGACAAGGTTAGGTCCCTAGAGCGTGTAGCTCATAGGGATTGTGATCTGTTTACGTGGAGCATGTCCAACAGCTCTGGGTTTGACATAGCTTTGTGTGTTAGGCAGAGGTCACCTCTGGGTATGCAATATGCAACACAGATAAGCTGTGGTTTTGTGGGACGGTCTGCATAGGGCATCTGTTTGGGGCCGGTATTACTCTTTGTCTGGTATGTCTGTGGCCTTTCCAGTTGTTGTAGATGTCTTGTGAGGTACATACCAAATGGGGCATTGTACTCTATAATGGGTTTTATGAGTGATGAGTAGAGGGGAACACTGACCTATATTTCCCTGGATGACACACCTTATGTGATGAGGTGTGCAACGTAGACAGATTACATGACTAGTGTGGCACTGAGATTATCACAGGGGAGACTACTGTCCACCTGTGTCCCATGGTCTCTTATCACACTTTCGGTGTTAAGTAGACTACCACCTATGTGGTAGTTCATGGGTACATAGTTTTTGCCAGAAGGGATGCCAATGCAGTTTCAACATTGAGCTTGAGTCCATGGCTGTGTCACCAGGCATCTGTCGCAGTAACTATGACCCTGTCTCTCTCTCTCTCTCTCTCTATATATATATATATATATATATATATATATATATATATATATATATATACACATACATATAAAAATCGATTGGTGTACATATAGATATACATATGGGTACATATACAGTCCACCTTTCATGGTGGGAATATCAATTATGCGAAGGTTGTGAGGTATACAGTTATGTAATAATATTGCACAGTCTTGTGCGGAATGCGTTGAAGGTGTTCTCAGCCCATATAGCTTTAGCAGACCTCACTGGCTGCAACACTGCAAACCTGACAAATCATACCCACAGCATTTAACCACCACATGTCATATACCAGTACTGTATGCTGTCTTGTTTGTCACACACCTCAACCTACATAGAAATATGCACATAACAACCTTCAACAACATATATATATATGTATATATGTATATATGTATATATATATATATATATATATATATATATATATATATATATATATATATATATATATGTCCACCCTTCACAAATAGTTGCAGTATGTCCTTTGCTCTATCCACATGTACAGATGCTAATCTATCTGACAAAGAAAGATCTCTCCATATGTGTGTGCCATACACACACAGGGTCCACACTGTTGTAAGTCCATGGACCTCACGGCTGACCTGTTGGGCGTTGCAGCAACATGTACAGGTGTCAAATGTGAGCACACAGTAATATTAGAGGGTGTATATGTAGCTGCAAATGCTAGATTAGCATACTAGCCTGGTACAGCAGTTGCCATTGCTAAGCTAGATATTAATATGACTATCATGCATTTATTTGTTACTCTGTCAAATCCATGTTTATATAGCTGTATGAGCTACTCCCCCAAACAGCCATTGTACACACTACTGTACAGAACACAGATAACATGGATCAGATGTTTGACATTTAATGCTGAGCTACATATGTCACAGTTATATCCCACTGCACACAGCTACACACTGATTTGTCCATGGCAGTAGTTATGCAGGGCATCTGTGCATAGATACGTACTGCTGCTACATATGGATGATTCAAAGTATGTAGAGTACTCTTCAAGAACATCTACTACATGTCAGTAAATACATATTTGTTACTTACCTTTCCTATGTATGTGTTTGTAAATATCAGTTCCGTGTGTCTTTTTTTTTTTTGGTTTAATTTTATTTTTTTTTCTGTTTCTGTTGATGTAGATGTCGGTGTCTGTCTGTCTGTCTGTCTGTCTGTCTCTGTCTCTCTCTCTCTCTCTCTCTGTACCATCAATGGAATGGTTGCATGTGTGGACAGCAAGTACAGCCTGCTTTTATAGGTATCTGCACATGTGCATGTGATGGCCTCTGCACCAATTGGTGGCCACCATTTGGTAACTGCATGCAGCCTGCTGTTTGGTGATTGCAGTACTCACTGTCATAGCAACCAATGCTATAAATTGCTAAGTCAGGTAAGTGTAGCCCTTTCAGCTTTCCAAAGTGGGGCCCATGCTTGTTTGCTATGGACACCGTTGTGTAGGTCAGAAGGTTGGTATACTTCTTATATCTGAACCTAGGGGTGTAGCCAGTGATTTGAATGTTGTACTCAGACCTGAATGTTGCCACTTCCAGTACACAGTTGTCAGTGTAGAATTGTACTCACCCCTACAAATGCTAACACAAGATACATGGGAGTATGCAGTTTCTTTTCTACTTATACAATTAGCTGCCATACATAAGAAGTTATTCAGATGTATTCATTTGGCACATGAACTGTTTGTGAACTGCTATAGTGTGAATATTAATGTACTCACTTCTGTACAGTTTGTGCTTTTTTATTGTTGACATTAGCACAGGATGCTCAAGAAAACTGTACAATTACAGTACTGAGTATGCCTACCTACATCTTTGGTGGACCCTGAACACACAGGTATTTTGTACATTTTGGTGGGGATTGTCCTGCTATGATACTGTTCTTGGGTTGTAAAGTACTGCTGTAACATTATTTACTGCTAGAATGGCTGGTTCTGTTATCACAGTCATGTAATGCAATTCCACAACAACTGCTGGTAAAGTTCCACAGAACAGGTTGTGTGCTATGGCATTCATATCTTTCCTTTACATTCACTCATTCTGATGCATGATATATCTATTTCAGCAACAATCTGCTGTATATCTACTGTGGCTTAGTGGTACTTCATGCAGTGTAGTGTGTTCAAGGTCTGGGGTTCGAGACTGAAAGAGGTGTTTTATTTTGCTGCTGAGCAGAACAAGGGCCCTCACATGCAGGGTGACTAAGGCACTTTTAAGCAGTTGTAAGCGGGTTTGTGCAAAGCTTAGCAATACTTAGCTAAGTGCATACAAGCGCACACTCGCGCAAACCTGCTAACTACTGCTTAAAGGTGCTTACTCCCGCTAACCCCCACGCTCATTTCTTTGAAAGAAAAGAAAATGGGGGATAGGAAAGTGGTGAAAAAGGGGCACAAAGAGGGAAAGATAGTGGAGAAAACAGCTCGGGATGTGCAGGACGGGTGTAGGGAAGGCCCATAGCTGCCCATTTCTTTAACAGCAACAGCTATGCATATGCTAGAAATTTGGAGGGAAATATGAAACCTTCCACCCCTGAGAGAGGGGTAAGGACAACAAAGTATGTTGTACTGCCAAATAAATATCAGTTTATGTGTCCAGCGGACATGTGTGCAAAATGGGCAGCTATGTATGGGGTGTAATTTTTCTTTTGGGAGCAGATTGCCCTTTTTTTTTCAGGTGAGAGTGGAATGTGTGGTAGGGGAAGTGGGTATATATGGGGAGGTAGGTTAGGGAGGTAAACAGACAAGACAAACAAGATGCATACAGGGGCAGAATATGACACATGTGGTGGGTGAACACCATTGACGGGGAAGGATGTTTGGAAATCGCAAGCCCATGAGCCCACAGATGGCAACAGTTGAACTGAGATCCCCACCCATGGGCAGTCACCACTGCACCTTCACAGACCAGAGGGTGGCTGTGCTGGGGGCTGTGTAGGAGGGGCAGGCTCACCCATGAGTTGCACCACACGTGCCTCAAGCTGGTGTAGAGGATCAGCGACTGAACGCTCGATCTCCCTACACACCACAGCCCGGACTATTTGGAGGGTGATAGGTGGCCCTCCTCTGGCCATGCTTGTATGGGGGGGATGAGCCCCATCCCCTGCAGCGCTTGCACCCGAAGGTGGCGCAGGACCAATGGAGGAGGAGGTCCTGGGCTGGGCACCGGACCTGCTGGTGCCAGGTGCCATCATCAGCTGAGGTGGGACAGGTGGGTCCACTGGGACCGGCCTTCCCATGCGTTCTATGTTTAGGAGGATTTAATGACAATATGGGTTGTTAACAGACAACAGCATTCCAAATTATTTGTAACAGCATGCAGTAGTATTCCCATTAACCCAACACACCAGAGTTCCAACAGTTGAAGAGCAAGCATAACACATGCATATATAGAACAACAGTGGACATTCCAACAGCATGCAGGATTGATTGGTGGCAACAGGCCACCAAGATTGTGGTATTTGAACGGGGCACATGCATCAAAGTAAATGCAGATATTTTTGAACCAATAGGACATATGTCCCAACAAATGTTTTGAGATTAGACATACCCATTGACGTGTGGAATTGCATTGTTTTTGCACATACAGTAGGCTGTAAAAGATACCTCCATTAACAACTTATATGTACTTATAGTTTACACTACATTCCTATTGACTGCAGGATATATCCCCTACATGTATTATTACACTTGGCAATGTCAGTTAAATTGTGAAATGGGTTTTGCTAGTTCTTTATATACCTGACCTGTATCTGACATACAGACTGTTCAGGATGCAGATGTTACTGCTACGTATTTATATATTTTATTTATATTTATATATATACATATCTGTGTGTGTTCAGGTGACATTATCAATTATATTTTAACAGCCCCCTACATTTCTAGCAGCACACTGACATTTCTGGGGAACACAGTAACAACCTACTCATGTGCCAGATTAACCTATATATGCCAGCCATTAACCAACTGTTGAGGACTGTATATATGCTTAACAGCTACTGGCACTCCCTTCTTCCACTTTATATGGGCCTACCCAAGTGTGGGTTGACAGCACTTAATACAACAGTAATATTTCTATAATGCAAGAGTACAACAACATATTGAAGAAAGTGACACGGGCACACTCCAGGAATTATACCTTTATTAATTACATTACACACTTTTATAGAGGCTCTCTCATTTATTTGATATTACAGTGCATGCAGAAGACTTATTCAAGATGTATTATACCTTTATTAATGGGTTACAACACTCTTTTTCATGCTCTCTCACTTATTTTATATAACAATACATGCAGAATAATTACTAACCTGCCTGGTGGCGCAGTCTTAGCAGCCTATCTGCATAGGCTTGCTGATTCGCAGCACGGACACCTGTAGCTGTGAGGTAAATGAAGTGATATTGAGACATATACCTATCCATAATATAGACTACAATAACAATTCTTACATACTTCAATCCATGGCTACCTACTCAGTAGTGAGGCATTTTCCATCCCAAGGGCCTCCTGTATCCACTGGTTCAATGGTCCTGCTTCCATCTCTTCAGATCTGAGTAGTGGTGTCTGACCTGCTCACCAGTCCGAGGGACACCTGTGGCACTGGTGAAATCATGTGTTAGATGGTTCCAGGCTTCCACTTTGTATTCAGTGCCCTGGAACTGGCCCTGCAGGAGTCTGTCATCATGATTATGGACAAGGAGCCAAACCATCACTTTTGACTCCTCAATGCCCCACCATTGCTCTTGAAAGCGAGAGCCCTCTCCAACACCAGTCATGCTGCCTGCAGATGGGAGCTACAACCAGTTATGGCAAGTATTCCCGCCTATGGGGCTTAAATATGCCTCATTTCCCACACTTATTTGTAATTGGCCGGTTTTAAAAATCTCAGCTGAAAGCACACCTGCTTAGCACTGGGTAAACTTTCATTAATATGTATGTGTGTGTTGAAAGTGCATGCATATCAAAAGCTGTCATGGCTTAGTGGTTCAGTACTATGATTATGGTGCACAGTATCCCGGGTTCGAGACCTGTCATTGCTTTTTATTTTACTACTGGCTAGGCCGGCTAGGAGGTGTGGCTATGTTTAGCCGACTTTGCTCAACTTTGCACAATGTTGCTCTATGTTACTCTACGGTGCTCTATGTTGCCCGACATTGCGCTAGTTAGTGCGGTGCACAGCTACACGCAAACATGTTTTGATTGCGCTAGTTGGCACGATGCACAGCTCCGCGCAAAGCTATTGCGCTAGTTAAAGCAGTGCTAAGCTATGAGCAATTATACTTAAATGTGCTTAATACTGGTAAACTTTGCTTAGCAGTGCTTCACATTGCTTAAGATACGTTACTTATGCATTCATCCATGTGCATAACCATTTCGCCTTCTTATACATATATAAAATATCATTCACTACTACATAGGCCATTTCAATGCTTTCTACTAATATTTAAAAGATAAATGTCAGGAATTATTTTTCTATACAGATTTCCTACAGAAAATAGAAAAGGGAGTGGTGGGACTCGAACCGGGAATGCCTTCTCTTTGTGCGAAGGCTTACCACTCTGCTATTGCTAGTTGGCTAAACTTGCATATAAGTTTCTTATTATCCTCTTCGATCTCTAAACTGCTAACTCTAGCTAAGCAATGGGCAAACCCACGCAAACACACGCAAATACGGGCAGCTATATCAGGGATAATAAAAAAAAAGGAAAGTTTTGCATTTTATAATTGTACAGGGGTTTAGAATGTGGGGGAGTGTAGTGTTGGGTATGTACACATTTGAGCAGACTCGCTCATGTCAGTTTACATTTGCAGATTGAGGGACTCGCAGGGGCGTGAATTTTTGGACTGCTCGGCAGTCCGACATGCCCCTTGCACTCATGCACGCTCCATGTTAGCCTTGAAGTTGAGTCAGCATGCCCTCATGAATATGCATGGTGCGCTGATGTCTTCCTCTTATGCTGCAGTTTCTGTGTAAGACTTATTTAGTCTTACACGGAGGATTAGTGAATCCCGGCTATTGTATTTGAAAGTAGCAAACAGTGAGTGAGACATACAGCAGAATGTTATAGGCCTATGTGGTTATAGAACCTACAAAATGGCTGGGAGGGAGTAATTTAATTCATTAATGTCAGTGCTAGAGTTGTCCTTTCAGTTAGCAGTCTCTGGTTCTTTAGAGAGCTCTATTCTGTTTGGGATTTTTGTACGTTTTTTAGGCAGATCATTCCCTAGCTTGGATACTACTGTGGCAAAAGGCAAGTCTAAAACACAATAGCATAAATCTGAGGTATAATTTTCTTGGGTGGCAAAAGCCAGGGTACCTTTTTGGCTTGGCTTGTATAGGCCCCAGGGCCGATAGCCTAGTACCTACTTATGAACCTATATGAAATGAATATTATCTTAACTTGAGTGATGAAGTAGATTGCTTAAGAAGGGATCTATAGCCAAATGCTTGCTTGAAGAGCATAAAATGGAATGAATAATGTCCATATTGCAGCCTATTGATGTTATTCCAATCAGTTAAAATAATATTTACTGTGATAGATTTTACTGTCTTAATTAACTGCAAATTTGGCTATCCTGCTACATGCTTTCTTTAGTTTTGACAAGGGGGTTGAATAAAGGTTGAAAATGATCTATAATTTCTATTACAAACTTGTAAGTAGATGATAGTGTGCAGTGGTAATGCATTCCAGTCTTCCAAATTAGTCAAGAACTGTTCAGTTCTATAGAAAAATCCAGATTATTTCTAGATTGCAACTACCGCTATGTGTTCCATGTTCAGATCAAACTATACTTCATGATCTGTTGTGATACCTATTAAGTTCATGGTACTGATGGTATCAAGAAGATGGTTATTTAACTTAAGATATAAAAATAAAAGCTGTTACGAATACTTATAATACGTACTGTGAATAACATTGCCCTAGTTGTTTTGTTGTGTTAAGGACAAAAGGATAATACCAAGTTCCTTTAGCTAGTCTTGGACTTTAGCAAAGCATTTCTGGGCTCCTCACACAAGAACCACCTGGCTGCTCACCAGAACTTTTCCCCTTTTATGTCTTACCACACAAGAACTAATTGTGGCACAGGCAGAATCCAGGAAGCCAGGAATTATAGCTCTCCACTGTCCAGATTTTGCAGAATGTCCAGATATACACCTTATATTTTTGATGTATTCCTCATCAAATTTGTTTTTTCCTGCCAATTCACAGGATATTGAAGTCTCTAAATAATGAGGCATAGATGGGTACTTGATTTATGCCCTAATTTCTCATCTTTCTTATCACATTAGCACTTGGGAGAGTGGCATGTGATAGCACTTGAGAGAGTGGCATGTGATGGGTGCATGAGGTACTGTCGCCCTGTTCCATGAGTGATGTAGCCCCTCAGATAATGCTGTATTGCTGTACTCCCATCTTTGAACAAACAGCTTCTGCATGGCCCCAGCTTCCATTTGTAATTCATCAGTGGGAGTGGAGGAGTAGAGTGTAATGTGTCTTTCAATCATTCCCAAAAATGGCTATTAGGCAATGCCTCATCACTTCCATCCACTACCTGCTGCTCTTCCAATACACAGACCACTACATGGACCTAGGGTGGCTGGATCAGAGTACTGGTTCTTCTATGCCATGAAACCAGCTCAAAAATTCACATATGGAGTTACACTGTGATAGAAAGGATTAACTGATGTGTGTAAAATAGTGTATTGTCATCAGCATGCCAAAATTACTTTGGGCTCACAGTGAAAGGACAAAGTGTTTTACTACTGGTAAATAGTAGCTGTCAAATACAGATCCTTGAGCAATGCTAGCTGTGAGAGCTACACTGAGGACTCTGCATGTTTCTATTAAAATTCTTATATGTCCTGAAGGGATCTTGCAAACTAGTTCCTTATATATGCAGAGTAACCATGGAGTGGTAAGTGTGAAACCACTACACAGTGGTTCGCAGTATAAACACCTTTGATAAATCAATGACATTTGAGCTTTTCATAGCATTAGTGTTAAGCTTCCAGCAGCACATTGTCTCATGACTAGGTTGTAAACAATGCTAAGTTTGAAGAGTAGGAGGTTTGATTTAAGATGGCATCCGAACCGCACAGAAATGCACTTTCTCTTGTTTGTTTGCAACAAGGGAGATAAGAATAATAGGACAGACATTTGTATCACAGTAGAAGCCCCTGCTTTGTGAAATGGAAAATCTACTGATAACTACCAGGTTGTGTGTACGAAAAAGCTGTTGACTGAGTGTTTTTTAAAAACAGTAGAAATATATGCAGTTGTTTCTCTGGGGAGATTTTAAAACTTCTGCTGAAAGGTCATCTGAAGAGATAACATGTTTAACATGTTCAGTAGGTTCTGTGCTATTGCTGATGTATCAGCTAAGAAACTTACTGCAAACATATTGACTAGACTAGTTAGGAATTCTGCAGTTTCAGAAGGAAGCTTTCTTGATTGTGCAACTTTTGTTTCTTGTATTAAGTAGCTGGCTATACTAACACAATATACCAAAAAAAAATCATATTTCCTCACGAGTAAAACAAGAAAAAGATGAAGTGCATTAAAACATGAAACAACAGCATTTTGCAATTTATGTACAAATATTTCAAGGTATTTTTAAAAATACACAAAGTAAGCTAAACTGATATCAATTATAATATAGTTTAGGAAACCACCAAAACCCTATATACTAGTGAAGTTTGTGTTTGCTTTTTAAAATATATACCTCGTACAGGAATATATTAACAGAATTTATGCACTGAAGTATCTGAACAATAATAATGTGCTTCTTGCAATTAACACTTAGGGAAGTTCACTTTGGCCACCTGCAGAAATATCAGTAATAGTAGATGTATTTTGTCAAAAAACATTATGAGCAAGACTTTCAACGGGAAATTACATCTATCTTATAATGTTGGTTTCAATGCAGTTTTATTCAAATCACACTGACAACAATTATAAAATATTTCTTTGTCTCTGCATCATTTATATTGATTTTTAATTTACAATCCATGAAATTGAAATATAAAGAATTGAAATATAGTGCTGTATATTATACATTATCTCATTATTGCAAGTTTACAGATTATTAAAAAATGCTCTTTTACCCATAATATTCATATTTAATCCACTGGCAACCTAGTAGAATCAGAACCACGTCTCCAACTAACCAAACCCTGCAAATCTCCATAATTTTATTCTGAAATTATCACCCAAGTTTAGGATCATAGGATCATAGGAAGTTACAAGGCTATTGGCCCTGAGGCCCTTATAAGCCTAGCCAGGAATGTCTCCTGTGTGTCATACTATTTGACCATCCTGGAGGTGTGTGTATTTTTAATAAATATATTGAAACTCCACCTCCTTTGGCTTTGCTGCCTACAATTTGGTAAACGAATGTATGATAGGATTACTAACCAGGTAAGGCTGGGGTGCTCTCCACACTGAATCAGGTTTCTGTGACTGCACAAATGTCAGTATCTTCCAAGGTTAAGAATGCTTGCAATGAGTGCAGTTTCATGTTTAGACTCCTAGCATTTAGCAGCATGACCTTTAATTTGCATTTTGTTGAAATTTTTATGTTGGTTTTATCGACCTCAGGATTTCCCTAAAAAAGGCACTATGGGGGAGGCAAGGGCCTTTGTCGGAAGCCTGAAGTCTAAGTGAGACAGATGCAGGCCATCTCTAGCAAAGAATCGTCAATCATTTTCTCTTTATATTGAGACATCATTCTAGGTGACTGTAGAATGCTGCTTAAGGCTAGGGACATACCTGTCTGGAACATATATTCAGCAAGCTCAATCATGTTTCTCTTCATACAGTCCAAGGAGGTAAGTCTAAAGTTGTTTACCCAACATGGACTATGGCAGAGTCATAACAGTGCCTGATGTTGAGATTCTTGAGTGTGTGTGTGATATGGTGAATTCTGGCACATGACAAACAACTAACCATGACTTTTTCCTTATCTAGCCTGGTGAGAGACACATCTGTGTGTCTCACAGTGGAGTCTCCTATAACTAATATGTTGGGTTTATGGTTAGGCCTTTGTGGTTGTGAGACACTAGTGTGTGGACTATGTGTGGTATGTAGCGTGGAGGGTTGTGGAGTTTGCGTATGCTTTTGCCTCTAAGGTGTCCTTTGTTTGGCTATGTGTTTGTTGACGACCTCCACATATGTGAATCATTCGGTCATTTATTCAGCAAACTTCCTATAACTCTGACCCTCTTTCTCTCTGTTGGTGCCTATATATACATCCAATTCCATCTTACTTAGTCTTGTTCCATTTTTATCATACTAACTTTCCGGTCTTGTGTGTTCTCCACCTCTTGTCTACCAAACTGTTCCTTGAACACCCAGTCAATTCACACAAAAGATACCAACTCCTTTCCATACTCCAAACTCCTTCTGCATTCCTACAAACTCCTTAAATCATACAAGCTAACCATCCTACCTTTCCTCTGGCCTTCAAAGTATCCTCTACCTGCCTAACTCCTTCTTCTTCCACTCCCAAACTTTTTACTCTGCAATCCTTCCTTTCCTTGTCTACCATGTTCCCCTGATGGGAGAGCCTCTTGATTTCAAGCACTGCCACAACTATCCTTTTCTATCCTTACATAAACCCCTGTAATCTACTTCCCCTGCTCTCAACTGCATACATGTTAGCCACTCATTTTCCAGTTCCTCTCTATTAGCTGTTCTTCCAACAATTAGACCCTATTTTGCAAGCAATTCAATGCAGTGGCACAGTGGTAGCACTGTTGCCTCAAAACAAGAGATTCTCCAGTTAAATTTTTGTCCGGGGTGCCTTCTGGGTGGAGTCTGCATGTCCTCCCTGTGTTCGTGTGGGTTTCCTCTAGGTGCTCTGGTTTCATAGGTTCATAGCTTCATAGGTAAGTACTAGGCTAATGGCCCTGAAGCCTTTGCAAGCGTAGCCCATAGATGTACCCTGACATTGTGCCGCCTGACGTTAGTTCCCAGTGCCTCTATCAAGCAGAGCCACTGGAGTGATCTCCGGGGTGAAGTTTCTATTTCCCATCCACTCATCAAGATTTCTCTTGAAGAAGCCCAGTGAGGTGCTCTGCTTGACATGTATGGGAAGTCTATTCCAGAGCATGGGCAGTCTGTGGGTTAAGAACCTGTCCCTCCAGCATGTTCTATTGATTGTGGTAATGAGGTTGAGGTCTCTGGAATGTATGGTGCGGAGGGATTGAGATTTCTTTAGATGTGGCATTTCTAACAGAGCTGGGTCAGACATGGCTTTGTGAGTCAAGCAGAGATCACCTCTTAGTAGACGATATGAGACAGAGAATAGCAGGAGCTTTTTGAGTCTGTCCATGTAGGACATGTGTTTAAGGCTTAGGATCCTCTTCATGAGCTACTTTTGTAGCCGCTCCAGCTGTTGCAGGTGTCTAGTGAGGTACATGCCAAATGGGCATTATACTCTATGATTTGTCTAATGAGAGAAGAGTAGATAGAAATGATGACCTCTTTCTTCCTGGATGCAAAATCCTTGGTAGTGAGATGTACCACATAGAAGGACTTCATGACCACATTGGCAATGTGGTGGTTGAAGGAGAGGTTGCTGTCAAGCTATGTCCCCAGATATCTTATAACACCTTTAGTGTTCAGTGGGCTCCCATTAATGTAGTAATTAGTGGGAACTGAGTTTTTCCCAAAGGGGATGATGATGCATTTTTTGGCATTAAGCTTAAGGTCATGGTTTCGACTCTAGTCACTGCTCTCAGTGATGCCTTTCTGTAGGATGTCTCCATCACTTGGGGAGTTAATAATGGCTCCTAGATTGCAGTTGTCTGTGAACTTGGTCAGCCAGAGTCCCTCCATGTTGGCCTGGACTTCTGAGAAGTAGATGCCAAAAAAGAGAGGACCCAGGACTGATCCCTGTGGGACTCCGCTCGTGACTGGTCAGTAGTCTGACTTAGAGTCCTCTAGTTTCACACTTTGGGTTCTATTTGTGAGCCAGTTTGCAACCCATCTAATGATATAGGGGTTGATGCCTAGTTTGCTGAGTTTATCAATAATTCCTGAGTGAGAAATGGTATCAAAGGTCTTGACCAGATCGAGGTAGGCTGTATAGACTGCCTTACCTTCATCCACAGCTCTGGTGACTGACTCAAAGAAGTTAACCAGGTTGAGCATGCATGATTTACCTTTCACAAAACAAAATAAGATGGGATCTAGACTTTGGAGATCCCCTATATCCTTGTTAATTAGGTCCATGATGATGCACTCTGTAGCCTTACATATCAGACTTGTCAGGCTAATGGGGTGATAATTTTCAGGGTCTGTAGCCACTCCTCCTTTATGGAGAGGGATGACTGTAGCAGTGTGCCATTCAGTAGGGACAAAGCCTGATGTGAGGCTGTGAGTGAACAGAGCACACATATATGGTGCCATTTCACTTTGTAATTCATGTAGAACACAGCCAGGGATATTGTCGGGTCCCATGGAAGATGTATTCCTGGCCTTGGAAAATGCAGCTTTAACCTGTACTGCAGTAATTCTGGGTGTTTGGCATTCTTCTGTTATTGAGATTGGTCCTTTGGGGGGGGCAGATGGGTAAAGTTTGCACTGAATCTGTTGGCCAGTATGTTGGCAATATCTGTTTGCTCAGTATAGGAGGAATGATTGTGCAGTAACTCAGAGCAAATCTGGGTATTGCCATGGAGATTCTTGATATAACTATAGAAGGCTTTGTGGTTGTTTTTAGTGTCTGCCACAATTCTGCCTTCATAGCTGGCTTTGGAGGTTTTGATAAGGGATCTCAACTTTTTGTTGAGGATAATAAGGGAAATTTTCCAGTCTTGAGATGTCACCTTTTTCTGCAACAGTTTCTTTCTATCTGTTGTAGAGTTTATTAATGGCAGGGGATCACCAGACTGGCTTCCTTTTTTTTGGAGGAGAGTGTCTTGGTTCTGTTGGGTATGGCAAGTTCCATGCATTTATGTACATGTTCGTACAGTGCACTGGTTTATGATTCAGCAGTCATGCATATATTTTCCACTGGCATGGGTGCCGTGAAGTTAGCCACCTCTGTTTTTAGGAGTCCAAAGTCAGCTTCGGAGACGTTTTTCATGGTGGATACTTTTGCGGGGGGGGGGGGTATGGGTGAAATGTGGATTTCCATGGTGATTAGTTTGTGGTCAGGTCTAACCAAGGAGGAATTGACTATTGGTGTAGAGCAACGGTTGCCTGTGTTAGTAATAACCAGATCAGGGATGTTGCTTTCTCTAGTGGAGGTAAGAATGAGCTGGTCCAGGTCATTGGAATGGATTAATTCCAGGAAGTGTTGATCCAGTGCATTGGTGCATGAGTAGTTTTCCCAGGTGATGGAGAGGTAGTTGAAGTCACCTAGTATGAGAGTGTTGGGTTGGATGTTAATACTTTCCAGGGTGCTTAGGAATGTGGAGTGAGTGTCTTGGGACATGGTTGGGGACCTATAGCAGGCTACAAACATTTGTCTTACCCAATGTTAGTTGTACCTGGAGTATCTCAGATGTGTTCTGCTGGGCTACAAGTCTGGAGGTGTGCATATTCTTTATCCTTTATCCTTCATCCCATGTTACAAAGACGTGCATCTATAACATTTCTCCTTGGGCCTCTGCTGAAAATTGGCTTTGTTCCAAGTTAGAATTTCCTAGTAAACAAATGTTAAATAAAAAATAGCTCAACCATTTTCTTCTCCTTTCAACTTTTTCCACTCCCTATTCTATTATCCTACTACACCATATTGCCTCTATCCCATTCCATTATTTAATCTCTCATACTTTATCTGTTGTATTTTCTACCAGCACATACTCCATTGTGTACTTTAACCATCTGATCTGTTTACATTTCCTTCATTTTCCTGGATTCCACCTGCAAACATCTCTGTTCCACATTAACTAAATGATGGGATAACTCCATTTCTTTTACCATCCTAATTTTTCTCATTTTCAGTTTATCCAACAAAATTTGGTCTGACATACTTACCTGACACCACTCGTGTCTTGAGGTTGTGCAGTCTTTTTCTAACCCTACTGTCTTCATAAACCCAAGAGATTACACCTTCTATTTCTTCACTGAGGACCTTTTGATAACATCTGTGAAATGTCTGATCCCATATAGCCTATCACTGCTATGATCTAAAATGACTGTAATATCTTCTCATTACAATCCGATCCCTGTCCTGCATCACTTCAGTAGTGAATATGTGGTCACCAGTCCATTGAAATGCAATCAATGGATGGGGTTCATAGGTTCATAGGTTCATAGGTTCATACTAGGCTATCTGCCCGAGGGCATTTATAAGCCTAGCCCATTGTTTTGTGGCTTACGCCACCCCTTTAGTATGGGGAACTATACCCATTATTTTGCTGTGCCTCTGTCGAGCAGTGACACTGAGGTAATTCCTGGGGTATATCTGCGATCTCCCATCCATTGGTCAAGATTTCTCTTGAACAAGGCCAGCGAGGTGCTCTGCCTCACATGTACCGGGATTTTGTTCCACAGCATAGGGAGTCTTTGGGTGATGAATCTATCCCTCCAGCACGTCCTATTAATAGCCGTGTCGAGGTTTAAGTCTCCTGCCCTTGTGGCTCTGATGGATCTAGATTTTTTGAGGTGAAGCATATTCATCAAATCTGGGTTTGACATGGCCTTGTTTGTTAGGCAAAGGTCACCTCTGAGCAAGCGATGGCGACTGAATAGAGCTGGAGTTCTTTCAGTCGGGCAGCATAGGACAGATTTTGAGACCCTTTATCCTTTTGGTGAGGAACTTTTGTGGCCTCTCCAGCTGCTGCAAGTGTCGGGTCAGATACATTCCGAATGGGGCATTGTACTCAATCATTGGTCTGATGAGTGATGAGTAAAGGGAGACTATGACCTCCCTTGATCTAGATGAGAATCCCTTCATGATAAGGTGGGCAATGTAGAAGGACTTCCTAACTACTTTAGCTACATGGGTGTCGAATGACAGACTACTATCAACCTGGGTCCCCAGGTCCCTGATAACTTCTTCTGTGCTCAGTGGATTGCCACCTATTTGGTAGCTAGGGGTAACCTTGTTTTTCCCGAAGGGTATGACTATGCATTTTTTGGCATTTAACTTTAGGCCGTGGCTCTGGCACCAGTTATCCGTTTCTGTGAGACCCTTCTGAAGGATATCTGTGTCAGATGTGTTTTCTACTATGGCGCCCAGTTTGCAGTCATCTGCAAACTTTGTCAGCCATAACCCTCCTGTGTTTGCTTGTACTTGGAAAAGTAGATGCCAAACAAGAGTGGGCCCAGGACTGAGCCCTGTGGGACACCACTTGTGACAGGCTTTGAGTCTGACATGGCGCCAGCAACTCTGACCCTGTGGGTTCTGTCACTCAGCCAGTTTGCAACCCATCTTGTGATGTATGGGTTAACATTTAAGCTGATGAGTTTTTCAATGATACCCGAGTGGGGTATTGTATCGAAGGCCTTAGCCAGATCGAGGTAGGCTGTATGGACTGCCTTTCCCTCATCAATGGCTTTGGTGACTGTTTCAAAAAAGTCAACCAAGTTTAAAAGGCATGATCTGCCTTTGACAAAGCCAAACTGGGTTGGATCCAAAGTCTGCAAATTCCCTATGTCTTTATTTATGAGGTCCATTATGATCCTCTCCATGGCTTTGCAGATAAGGCTTGTCAAGCTAATGGGCCAGTAATTTCCAGGGTCTGTGGAGGCACCGCCTTTATGAAGTGGGACCACAGTTGCAGTGCGCCACTCCCTGGTTACGTATCCAGAGGTAAGACTTTGATTAAACAGCTGTCCTAGCTGTGGGTTTAATTCCTCATTGAGTTCGTGGAGCACACAGCCGGGGACACCATCGGGTCCCATGGATGCTGTGTTTTTTGCTTTGGAGAGAGCAGTTCTCACTTGGGCGCTGGAGATGTTTGGGGGGCTGCACTCATTTGGTATAGATATCTCTCCTTTTGGGGAGGGGAGAAGTTTGCACTGAACCTGTCAGCCAGTATGTTGGCAATGTCTGTAGGATCAGTAATCTTCACATCATTTTGAACTAGTTCTGAGCATATCTGGGAGTTTCCTCCTAGGTTTCTAACATAGCTAAAGAAGGCCTTATGATTGTCTTTTGAGTCTTTAGCTATTTTTCTCTCGAAATTTGCTTTGGATGATTTTATGAGAGCTCTTAGTTTTTACTTATAGTGATCAAGGGTGTCTTACCTTTTAAGGATTTTGCTCTATCTTGTAGTAGCTTCCTCCTTTTGTTGTAGAGTTTGTTTATGGCTGGGGTCCACCAGACTGGACGCTTGCCTTTGGTACAAAGAGTCTTTGTTTTGCTTGGGATTGCCTTATCCATGCAGTCCTGCAGGTGCTGGTAGAAGGCGTTTGTAAGTGATTCAGCGGCTTGAGTATTGTTTTCCTTGGCTCGGGGCCTGAAAGGAGACCACACTAGTCTTTAGAAGTGTGAAGTTGGCTTTTGAGAAGTTCTTTACTGTGGTCTTTTTTATTTCAGGTGGGGGTGGGATGAGGACCTCCAGCGAGATTAGTTTGTGATCTGATCTCACCAGTGAGGGGTATACTTCCGGTGTTGAACATTGTGCTCCCATGTTCGTGATGATGAGATCAAGTATGTTATCTCCTCTTGTGGGGATGGTGACTAGTTGTTCCATGGCATTTGAGTTTATGAATTCCAGGAACTTTTGGGCTAGGGTGTTTGGGCTTGAGTAGTGTTCCCAGTCTATATTAGGGTAATTGAAGTCACCTAGTATGATGGTGTTTGGTGATACATTTATCCCTCTAGTGTTTTCAGGAAGGCCATGTGAGTTTCCTGAGTTTGTGAGGGTGGCCTGTAACATGCTACAATTTGCAGAGCAGTCTTGCCTATGGTTAATTGCACCTGGATGGTCTCCGATGCATCGTGCGTTGCCAACAGTCTTGAGGTGTGGGTGTCCTTGATGAATATGGATACCCCTCCTTTCTTGGTATTGTCCGGATTTTGGGGCCGGAACGCATGATATGAGGTAAAACCTGATAGCGCTGGGGTGCTCTCAGGAGCCTTGAACCAGGTTTCTGTCACAGCACAGACATCGATGTTCTCCATACTGAGAAGGGCCTCGAGTGCGTGCATTTTGAGATTTAGACTTCTGGCATTGAGCAGCATTACCCTTAGTTTTTTCCTTTTTGTGTTCTAGGGTGGTAGGTTTAGAATTTGAGCCTTGCCTAAAAAGGCACTATGGGGTGGCAAGAGCCTTTGCCAATATCCGGAATCCCAGGGTGACAGGTGCAAGCCGTCCCTTGCGAAGCAGCGTGGCTTGTCCAGCATGTCATCCCAGGCAGACAGATACTGGATCCCCTTTGAATGACGCCAGTGTTTAAGCCAATTGTTAAAGCTGATCATCTTATCTCTGTATTGTGGCATCATTCTTGGTGAAGGTAGGATACTGCTCAAGGTCAGGGTCATACCTGCCTGGGCTACATAATCAGAGAGCTCCTCAATGTCTCTTTTCATGTAGTCCAAGGAGGTACGTCTCAGGTCGTTTACACCAGCGTGGACAATGACTGAGTCATATTTGTACCTGCTGTTGAGAGACCTGAGTGCTTGCGTTATGTGGCGGATTCTAGCGCCCGACAGGCAGCTTACTGTGACCTTCTCCTTACTCAGTCTGGTGAGTGGGACATCAGTGTGTCTGACTATGGAGTCACCAATGACTAGTGTGTCTGGCATTGTGTTTGGCCTTAAGGGCTGTGACTGTTTGACACTCTGACTGTGAGGTCTATGTGTTGCGGGTGTTGTGTTCTGAGGTGGTGGTTGTTTGGGTGTCTGCTTTGGTGGCCTCTGCTGTTTTGGTAGATTTTTGATCAGAGCCTCCGAGTATGTCTTTGTGTGTTTATGTGTATGATTTGAGGTTGTAATGGTACTATGTGAGACTGGGTCTATAGTGTGTGTGGTAACCTTCTCCTCCTGACTGGTCTTGCCAGTCCTATGTTGAGAGAGCTCAGCCTCCAGTTTGGCCGTATAGTTGCATCTCTCGCATGTATTTGTGTTTTGTGGGAGGAGGAGAGGGTTGTCTGTGTACATGAGGCAATTGAAACATTGCCTCAATATTCCCAGGTTCACCAGCTGAGCAGGAGAGGACACTAGCAACTGATCCCTCGACATGCTAGAAGGGTAGACGAAAAACTTTAAAAAGATTCCGGGGACGTGGGTGACCGAGAAATGGGGGTTGCCTTTTGGGGTACTATCTATGACAAGAGTGCCGTATCAAGGTAATAAGTACTGTAGGAGCAAGTGCTAGGTTTAATAGATAGAGAATAGTCTACTTGGAGTCAAGTAGAGTTGATCTTTTAGTTATAGGATACGCTGATTTGATCAGTAGTATAGTTCGAGGAAGGTAGTTTTAAGGGAAAATTTGAAGAGTGGACTTTAGGTAGCCCGAATAGTTTAAACCTGCTTAACCGGCACTGCCCTAGTGTGCAACAGTGGCAGTTCCGCGCTAAATCGCTCTAAATCGCTTAACGCATGCTTAGCTGCTTTTATACCAGGGGCTGGAAAAGCTAGAAACTGGCCCAAAACGACCAATAAACTAATAGTTACTAGCTGAAACCTCACAAAACTGGACCAAAGGCAGCACAATGCTTCCCACTCCCACTGGTAAGCAAGGTAGCTTCCCTTCCCCCAAATAAGGCAAGGAAACAGTACGCAGGAACTACAACCAAAGCCCAGGAATCAGCAACTCTGAAACTGGACTAAACTAGTAAAGCAGGAAAGCAAGGTAGCTTCCCTTCCCCAAATAAGGCAAGGAAACAGTACACAGGAACTACAACCAAAGCCCAGGAATCAGCAACTCTGAAACTGGACTAAACTAGTAAAGCAGGAAAAACAAGAGATATTTTTTCTTTTTTTTTTTTCTTTTTTTCACAAAACAGGCAGAAACAGGTACAGCAAACACTTATAAATGCTATGAATCAGCTACTACAGCTTACACAGAAGAATTTGCTACAAATACAGTCAAATAGTAACAAACAAGGATTCCAAGTGCAATATTAAGTTAAATGCAGTAAAACAGCTTCAATGTAACAGAAAGGCAGGCGAAATACAGTTGCTAGGTATTCAGATGTGGAAAGCAACAAAAAATATACTTAGTATCAAGAAAAGTCGCTTATTCAGCTCTCTGCAGCCTGGATTACTCTGCTGGCCCATGTGGAGTCTGTGCTGAGTAGGTACAAGCTGAAAGTTTTATACCAGGGGGCTGGAAAAAGCTAGAAACTGGCCCAAAACGACCAATAAACTACTAGTTACTGGCTGAAACCTCACAAAACTGGACAAAAGGCAGCTCAATGCTTCCCACTCCCACTAGTAAGCAAGGTAGCTTCCCTTCCCCCAAATAAGGCAAGGAAACAGTACACAGGAACTACAACCAAAGCCCAGGAATCAGCAACTCTGAAACTGGACTAAACTAGTAAAGCAGGAAAGCAAGGTAGCTTCCCTTCCTCCAAATAAGGCAAGGAAACAGTACACAGGAACTACAACCAAAGCCCAGGAATCAGCAACTCTGAAACTGGACTAAACTAGTAAAGCAGGAAAAACAAGAGATATTTTTTCTTTTTTTTCTTTTTTTACACAAAACAGGCAGAAACAGGTACAGCAAACACTTATAAATGCTATGAATCAGCTACTACAGCTTACACAGAAGAATTTGCTACAAATACAGTCAAATAGTAACAAACAAGGATTCCAAGTGCAATATTAAGTTAAATGCAGTAAAAACAGCTTCAATGTAACAGAAAGGCAGGCGAAATACAGTTGCTAGGTATTCAGATGTGGAAAGCAACAAAAAATATACTTAGTATCAAGAAAAGTCGCTTATTCAGCTCTCTGCAGCCTGGATTACTCTGCTGGCCCACGTGGAGTCTGTGCTGAGTAGGTGAGTAGGTACAAGCTGAAAGTTTTATACCAGGGGGCTGGAAAAAGCTAGAAACTGGCCCAAAACGACCAATAAACTACTAGTTACTGGCTGAAACCTCACAAAACTGGACAAAAGGCAGCTCAATGCTTCCCACTCCCACTGGTAAGCAAGGTAGCTTCCCTTCCCCCAAATAAGGCAAGGAAACAGTACACAGGAACTACAACCAAAGCCCAGGAATCAGCAACTCTGAAACTGGACTAAACTAGTAAAGCAGGAAAGCAAGGTAGCTTCCCTTCCCCCAAATAAGGCAAGGAAACAGTACACAGGAACTACAACCAAAGCCCAGGAATCAGCAACTCTGAAACTGGACTAAACTAGTAAAGCAGGAAAAACAAGAGATATTTTTTCTTTTTTTTTTTTTTTTTCACAAAACAGGCAGAAACAGGTACAGCAAACACTTATAAATGCTATGAATCAGCTACTACAGCTTACACAGAAGAATTTGCTACAAATACAGTCAAATAGTAACAAACAAGGATTCCAAGTGCAATATTAAGTTAAATGCAGTAAAAACAGCTTCAATGTAACAGAAAGGCAGGCGAAATACAGTTGCTAGGTATTCAGATGTGGAAAGCAACAAAAAATATACTTAGTATCAAGAAAAGTCGCTTATTCAGCTCTCTGCAGCCTGGATTACTCTGCTGGCCCACGTGGAGTCTTTTACTGAGTCATGGTAGGATGAGAGATGGCTCAGTAGGAGGAAAAACATAGAGGATAACCTGAAAAGTAGCCTGATTAAGTAAAGGTATCTGTATTTTATTTATGGGAGGTAGTATGGAAGTAGTAAACAAGAATGAATTAAGAAATTGCAGGGCTGTAAGATATTTAGTGGTGTCGGTGGAGTCTGAAAGATGGTAGGAGGTAGGTACGAAGGAATTGTTTCTTATGAAGGAAGAGAGAGAGAGAGAGAGAGAGAGATGGATAGACACCTACATAGATACATAGACTGCAGATTCACTCCTGGGGTAGTGCTCATGTCCCTTCTGGACAAAGGAAGTTGGTATTAACTACCACTGACCTTCAACTCTGCAACCCTAGTTACCTAGCCACCGACAACTAGGGCTAATAGTGATCAATATGGCTAGGCAAGTAAGTGCTCTAGGGCCATTAACCTAGTAACCTTCTATAAACCTATGAGCCTTACATCAGCAGCATGCAATATTGTCTCACCACTTCTTTTCCTATTGTCATTTGGTCCATAATAAAAATACTGTCAATCAGTATGTATTTATACCTTTAAGAACCTCTTCATGGGCTTGCAAATGTGTATAAATACTGAGCACATGCGAGCCGGACATTTTGTAGAGTGCTGTTGAGATTTAAGCATGCATGTATGTAATGGTGTGTCAGTTAATCAGTTTGTTTATATTTTATGTTGCTGCTATCCATCCTGATATGTTTCTATACAATAAAGCATATAAATGAACTGCCCCACCTGTTCATCTTGAATCATAACATAGTAAGAGTGACAGCTACGATTCACAACACTTTGCCTTTCCTCTCCATATCTATCTATATATATGGGTCCCTATCAGTCGATCGAGTTTTGAGAATCTCAAAATCGATATGGTTGAGACCATATGATCAAGTTTTTGAAAATGCAAAGCTTCTGAATCGAGGTCATGGTACAGTGTGGATCGGGAAATTTAAACTTTCCTCACTGTAGTGTGATCTTGGAGTTGGTATATATAATTTGCAGGGGGTGTGGGAGTGCAGGGGTGTTGCTCACCTCCTTCTGAAAAAACATTATGAGGTAGATTTTTGTGTGTTTTTTTTTTTTTATGTTCAAGTTTTCGGAAACTTGATTTTACGATCACGGCCATATGAATTTTGAGTTTCTGAAAAGTTAGTCATCTGACATAGACCCATATCTATCTATCTATCTATCTATCTATCTATCTATCTATCTATCTATCTATCTATCTATCTATCTGTGTGTGTCTGTGTGTGTGTGTGTGTGTGTGTGTGTGTGTGTGTGTGTGTGTGTGTGTATATAGATATATATATAAATATATATATATATATATATATATATATATATATATATATATATATATATATATATATATATATATATATATATATATATATATATATATATATATATATATATATATATATATATATATATATATTAAATATAAATATTATGGTGCATTTAGTCAAGTATTCCAGTAGTTGACAAAAAATGAAACTGCAACATTTGACTGAATATTTGAATGACTGACTTGAATGCATACAGCAATACCTATTTTACTTGGACAGATTATCCCTTCCTAGTGGTTGTATGACTGTAGTGTTGGTGCAGGTATAAGTTAAGGAGTATGGGGCAAAACTCCCATGTAAATGCGTATTTATTATTGTGTTTATGTTTCTGTTTGTGAGTTTGTGTGGGTTTTCTGACAAATGCAAGTGCTGAACTGTTGTGTTTGCACTTCTGATCACACGTGTTTGTGCGAACAGCATTCAAACATTACATCTTCAATGTTTTTTTTCAATCATGTGATGATCAAAGTTTGTTCCTTTTGGCATTTAAGATTAAAATCATCTATCTGTCTATTTATCTATGTAGGTGTCTATCCATCTCTCTCTCTCTCTCTCTCTCTCTTCCTTCATAAGAAACAATTCCTTCGTACCTACCTCCTACCATCTTTCAGACTCCACCGTCACCACTAAATATCTTACAGCCCTGCAATTTCTTAATTCATTCTTGTTTACTACTTCCATACTACCTCCCATAAATAAAATACAGATACCTTTACTTAATCAGGCTACTTTTCAGGTTATCCTCTATGTTTTTCCTCCTACTGAGCCATCTCTCATCCTACCATGACTCAGTAAAAGATTTCGACATCTCTCCAACTCAGTCCCAACCACGTAGCCATATTTCCTCCATAAATTCTCCACATACCATACCCAAATGTATACTGATTAACTCCATGTCAACTGAAATCAAAATAAAATTATGTGGAAAATAGTAAAAAAAAAACATGAATCAATAGTACAGCATATACTAAATTCCTAGGAGGAGACATTTACCCTAATAGTTGCCCCACCTATCACAACTGACAATAAGGCAATTCCCTTCCACACACCATCCTGACCCAAAAATAGTCTACCCCACTTAATATAACTTTTGCCACCATGAACCTTAGAAGCATAAGAAATAAAACAACTGAACTACATGCCTGGATTATCTACCACAAGCCTGATTTTCTTGGTATAACTGAACCTTGGTTTAAACCCAGCATAACTGACTCTGACATTGCACCCCCAGTTATAATATCAACAGTAATGACCATATAAAGGGGAAAGGTGGTGGTACTACTCTAATATTTCCCTATAATGAGACTTCCCTCAACAACAAACATATACCAAAATGCATATCTGCAGAGCTACTCAGTGGCGGCTGGTGACTTCAAATCAAAGCGGGGCTGCAGGAGAGAGTTGAATGGGTGCAACCCACAGACATTGCCAACATCCTGTCAGTCAGGTTCAGTGCAAACTCCCCCCCCCCCCCAAATGACTATCCCAACAGAGTGTAGCCTCCCTGACATCACAGATGCACAGCTGAGAGCTGCCCTCTCCAAAGCAAAAAACACAGCATCAATGGGACTGGACGGTGTCCCGGGCTGCGTTTTACATGAGCTCCAAGAAGAACTGAACCCTCACTTAAAATTACTGTTCAGTCTCAGCCTTACAACAGGATATGTACCCAAAGAATGGCGTACAGCAACAGTTGTCCCACTCCATAAAGGTGGTGCCACAACGGACCGTGGAAACTATCGCCCTATAAGCCTAACTAGCCTGGTCTGCAAAGCTATGGAGCGTATCATCATGGAACTCATAAACAAAGACATTGGGAACCTCCAAACACTGGATCCTACCCAATTCGGCTTTGTTAAGGGTAGATCTTGCCTCTTGAACCTGGTCAATTTCTTTGAAACAGTCACCAAGGCCATAGACGAAGGGAAGGTAGTCCACACAGCCTACCTTGACCTTGCAAAAGCTTTGACACAATACCCCACTCGGGCATCATAAATAAGCTCACCAGCTTAAATATCAACCCCTATGTCACAAGATGGGTTGCAAACTGGCTTAGGGATAGAACCCACATGGTCAGAATTGCAGGTGCCATGTCAGACTCTAAACCAGTTACAAGTGGCGTCCCACAAGGCTCAGTCCTGGGACCTCTCTTGTTCGGTATATATTTCTCTGAGGTACAGGCTAATACAGGAGGACAATGGCTGACAAAGTTTGCAGATGACTGCAAACTGGGGGCCATAATCGACTCGCTGGCTGACACAAGTATCCTCCAAAAAGGTCTCACAGAGACGGATAACTGGTGCCAAAGCCATGGCCTAAAGCTAAATGCCAAAAAGTGCATAGTCATCCCCTTTGGGAAAAACAAAGTGCCCACAAATCCATTAAGTACGGAAGAAGTAATTAGGGATCTGGGGACCCAAGTAGATTGCAATCTCTCCTTTGACAATCACATTGCCAAATTGGTTAGAAAGACATTCTATATAGCCCACCTTATCACGAAGGGGTTCACATCTAGATCAAGAGAGGTCATTGTGCCACTCTACTCATCACTCATCAGACCCATAATTGAATACAATGCTCCATTTGAGATGTACCTTACCCGACACCTGCTATAACTAGAAAGACCCCAAAAGTACCTCACCAAGAGGATCAAGGGACTCAAACAGATGCCCTATGCAGTTAGGCTAAAGAAACTCCAGCTCTACTCAGTTGCTTACCGCCTACTCAGAGGCGATCTGTGCCTGACGTATAAAGCCATGTCCAACCCAGAATTAATTGACATGTTCCACCTCAAGAAATCCAAATCCATCAGAACTACAGCCTCTAGTGACTTAAACCTCAGCACAGAAATAAATAGAACATGCTGGAGGGACAGATTCATATCCCGGAGGCTCCCCTCACTCTGGAACAAAATCCCAATCCATGTCAGACAGAGCCCCTCAATGACCCTCTTCAAGAAGAATCTTGACGTTTGGATGGGAGATCATAAATTTACCCCTGGGATCTCTTCTGTGTCACTGCTAGACAGAGGCACGGTGAACTAACCTTAAATGGGCTATCTTCTGTGACCTACTATACAGAGGCACAGTCAACTAATCTAAGAAGGGTGGTGAAAGCCAAACACACTTTGGCTAGGTTTGTAAATGCCCTAGGGCAGATAGCCTAGTATCAACCTATGAACCTATGAACCTATGGAGCCAATGGGAAGGGTGCGACCAACTAGAAAGGGGTAGGGCTATGCTCAAAACCACAAAAACTGGGACTTTAATTAAATACGCTGCCCTGGGTGCCAAACCATCATTATGAGAGTCCAATCAAGACAAAATGAAGTGTAGAAGAAAAAAATATTTCAATAATTTGGCTACATGACAACTTACTTAATATCTAGATGGAAACAAAAAGGTTGTGGGGGCATGAAAAAATAAATTACTTTTTAAATACAAGTGGAATGCCAGTCAAAATCAAGTATAAAAAAACAAACAGCACTCAACTCAAACCACTTTTCCTTGCACTGCATTCTAATTATAATTTATATTCAGCTTTATAAAAGTATCAAGTAACATGCTGAAAGTAGCAATCTCTGTGATACTCCCACTTGTAAAAATGTTTCTTATCCAAAAAAGACCAGCTGCCTGACAACAACTATCTACTTGTTTCATGGGGAAAACATGATTAAAGTAAAAAATGAACAGCAAACAAGAAACAAGCTTAAGATAAATTGCTTAAAGGATTACTGTACAAGTTATGGACCACACATGATAGATTGGCATTCTGTTTAGTTTACCGTTAAAGCATGCAAAGATATCTGCAAGTCTCCAACAAATGTAATGAGCTTCTGAAAATACTGCAGTCCTGTCCTTTATTATAAATAATGTCATATGCATTTCAGTACTTAAGGCTTATATGTTATGTAGTTATGTAAATATTCTCTGCATGGCAACAACAAAAAGATTTCAGTGTTGGTAATTCTTTAACAGTATGCTTATTAAAGCTTAACTGCATCTTACAATCTCAGGCAAGCTTACCTGATGGTCATTAAAGCACTGCTACTTAAACAAAGAGCAGAAAACACTGCAACAACATGCATTTTCTGAAAAATACAAAGCATAAATCAACAGTATAAAATATGACAGAAAACCAGAACATTCTGCAAAATCAAGAATAGATGAAAAGCCACTGTAGTACTTGTGTCTACCTTGGATGGGGGGATACTCTGCACACTTACACTGCATAACTGCTCCTTGCCTGGACACATTCAGAGTTATTACATGGGGGAGTGGGGTGCAGCAAGTATGTCACAATTTGAAATGTCTCTGGCTGAGGGTGATGGCCCTGACACATTTGTCATACCTCTCAACCTCATAGCAAGAAATCTGGACAAAGCCATAAATAGAATGGGACAAAGGCCTAAAAAATAAGGAGAATTTTTAAATATTGCTCTTATAAACTTAGAAAGGTAATAGAATAGTAGGTCTTGCATTAGTATGAACTTTCTGAAGGGTATGAAATCTGAAACTCAAATGTCTGTCATTGCTTTCTAACTTTAATCTTTAATGATTTGCCATTCATTTGCCAGAAAACCCCAATTTTATGAAAAGTGGACCAAAAATGTGATGCAAAAATATAAAATAGCTACACAATACAGCTTGGAACATGTCAAAGAAGGGACATTTTTTTAATATTAGTACTGTTAAGTTGAGCAGCTGACAAAATAAGAGAATCTACATGCATTGAGCAGCTGACAAAATAAGAGAATCTACATGCATTTCTGATATAAAAGTAATCTATAACTCTGATCATTACAATTATTTATCATTTGTAAACCCTCCACATTTTCTTCCAAAATTGCCATTTTGCGGAGGGAATATTAGGGGTAGAGCAACATTTTGATCCAAAGTCACAGACAGTTGAGAGGTTTGGATAAACTGAATTCTATAAAGTGATTTATTTGCACGTACCTCTCAACCTCTTAACACAGGAAATCTGGACAAGGCCAAATATACTGGGGGAACATGCAGACAGTACTAAAATTGCTCTTGCATAAACTTAGTTGACAAAATTACAGGTCTTGCTTTAGCATGCATTTTTCTAAAGATATGAAGGTTGAAACTCAATGTCTGTCATTATTTAGTGACTTCATTCCTAAATAATTTGCCAGAAAACCACAAATTGTATGAGAAACAAACCAAAAATAAGAAGCAAAAATCTATTCATTCTGCGAAAATATGGACAGGGGAGAAGTATAGTTCAGCTGGGGCTGTCTTTGAGTTTGCTGCCCTTCCCCCTCACAAAATCATGGTCGAATGGGGCCTCCCCCCTGCAGCCATTCCAATGTCCCATTACTTAACTATTTCACCCCATTTACTATAAACACTGTTATGTACATACTGCTTTACTTCTATGATGATTTGGATTTCATTTAAAAGTGTTATTTTACATTTTACAGCCCAAATGCTAATAGACATCTGCTAAACAAAGCAATGCAGTCTCACAATGAAAATAGAATTAGCATTAAAACTTCTCTGCCATTGAAACTCACATTAATTGAAACAGCATTGAAAGCCATATTCAAAGAAAACACATCTGGCCAGTGACAGATAAAGATTAACTATAAGCTGTTTTCAAATCATACGCCCCTTGCACATGAAACATACATGTGTTCTTTGATACACCTTCCGGACCGTATTAAATTATATTCCTTGTATAATACAGTACAGTTGTTAGAGTGTGCTTTAAATTTATTGTTTTGGACATTTTTCCAGTAAACAATGAAAGAAAATGCATGCAGCAATTATGACAAAACTGCCCAATTCAGAACATTTCCATTATAATAGTCTATTCATACTTCTGTAATCCACCAGTATCAGTAAATATGCACACTCGCTGCAGAAGTAAAAGCCATCTAAATAATTCCACATTAAAGAGATCTGTAACTAATGAAAAAGTTGCTGCTAGCAAACAACTTTATATTTCATTGTTTCATCTACAAATAACGTGCCTGTTGCCCTTGAGGAATAAATTACCCATGCTACAGTAATATTGCAATAGGGAATGGATAGTAAACTGATTGGTTGATAGTTACTAGGTATCTCTGCCAAAAAGGAAATGCTCAGGACTGCAGCACCCACCGTCTTTAAAAGTACAACACAGTACAGTATCAGCAATACATCTACATACTGTGGGAGTAGAACCCACAGCCTTCTGCATCAAAAGTAAGTACACTACCTGTTGTGGTATTAGCAATGCAACCAATCTCATAAGCAGCACTAAACTTCTCTTTCCCTGAAGCTCTTAGCTCCTTGCAAAATCCACTTGACACTCAACTGTATCTCTCAACTTTGCAGCACATGAGCACAAGAAATCTGGAAAAAGCAAAAATTTATTGGGGGGGGGGGATAAAAGCCCAAAAGTGAGGGACACATTTTAAATATGACTTTTATAACCTTGGAAAGTTGCTAGAATAAAATGCTATGCTACTGCCAAGTCTTGAACCCAAGACACTGTGCACTATAGTCAGAGCAACATATCACTATGCCAAAACAGCTGTTTCTTGAAAGACAGGAAGGCTGAAACTTAAATGGCTATAATTTAGTGAATTCAGTTCTCACCGTAACTTTCAACGTCTTAGCACAAAACCTGGATAAATCCAATAATGGGGGAATACAGCCCCAAAAACTAGGGGCAAATTTCAAATATTGATCTTATAAACTTAGAAAATTTCTAGAATAAAATGTTTCATGTTACCATGTACTTTCTGAATAATATGAAGTCTGAAATTCAAATGCCTGCCATTATTTAGTGAATTCAAAATGAGGAACAGAACATAAGAAAAATATGAAGCTAAAATCTGAAAAAGTGGTGGTGGGTAGGGAATTCAGCACACAACCCACCCCCCCCCCACACACACTCACACACATGCCAAGCAAGCTCAGCCTCCACACACATGCCAAGTAAGCTAGCCAAAATAGTTCAGCCTCCACTCAATTCAAAACAAGAGCAGCATCTTGTCACACGCACACATGCCAAGTAAGTTAGCCAAAATAGTTCAGCCCCCCCCATTCAAAACAAAAGCAGCATCTTGTTTCTAGGTGCCAGAATGCCACTCGTGCGTGCTCTCAGAATGAACTGCTCAGCTTCAGTATGAACTGCTCAGCTTGTTCATTCTGAGCATGACCTTGCAGTCCAATCCCTTTCCAGTCTATGTGGCTCTAACAGCATAGACTTCTGGGGCATTTGTAGCCTGCTGCCTCTTTCTGAATCTGGACTGATTAAACAGCAGCTTGGATTCAAGTTTCACAAGCAGGCATGCATGATTTTTAGGGTTTTTTGGTTACAGCTGGAGATTTGGTTTACAGCTTGTGGAGCTACAGTCCTGCAGTCCAGTATCATGAGCCACCACTGGAGCAACTTATTACTTTCCTGAAAATTGGTTTGTGTCTTTCGGCTTTTCCCAGTTAGGGGGTCGCCACAGCGGAACTCCGGTCCGCTAATGATTGGCAGTTGATTTTTACATACTGGCTTGCCAGGCCTGATGCACAACCTTCAACGAAGGTACGCCCATTCACGCATGTCTCCAAGCAGAAGATGCTCTAGCTGAGAATCAAACCGGACAGCGTCTTACTGTGAGGCGACAATGCTACCACAGCACCACCACCGCAATTTTTTACTTTCCTGAAAATAAACAGGAAAAATAAATAAGACTCACGGCCTGCAAAAACTACAAGCACAGTTGCTGACTCCATGCTGAGTATTTTCTGTAAAGAGGTAAAGAAAGTAATCTCTTATTTTTTCTGTGTAGATTCTTAAACTGATAGAGCTGCTTTCTGTTTTACCTATTCCATTTTGTTTTCAGTTTTGAAAATTCTTTTTGGCCTGATGTTTTTGTTCTATGTGGCAGATAGACAAATTTCACAGGCTGTACATTTCACATGCTTTTTTTCATTGGTTAATTTGTTTCTTGAGTTATACTTAAATGATCAGAGTTTATCTGTGGTCTTGTCTTTTCTGGTAAGACTCAAGGCCTGCAAAAAGTAAAAATACTTTTGGCGATTTCCTGCTGGGGATTTTTCCTGCCCTCTCTCTCATTTCTTTATCTGCTTTTTAAACTTGGTGATTTTTAACCTTACTGTAAATTGAGATTTTAAGCTCCTTCCTTTCTACACTGCTGTTGATATCTTGAATTATTTATACGCCTTTCCTTGAGCTGATTGTGGAAAAAAAAAACAATGCCTCTCCTTGTCAGTTCTACTGATTTACTTGCTCTACATTCATATGCAGCTAGCTATTCGATAAAGTAGTATATTTGTACACTCTAGCAGGGTCTTTTCTGTGCTTTTTCATCAAGAGGCCTGAGGATTTTCCATCTAGTGGCAGTGGGAGCTAGCCTGGTCTTTATAGTTTCAGAAAACACACTAGAGAGTCCTGCATGTAGTTGTTTTATTGGCCAGAAGTCTTAATAATCAGCTTACCTTCTCTTTAGTGCTTTTATAAATTCTGCACAATTGTATGTCTCTTTGCTCATTGCCATAAAGCAAAGTACTTTTATTGAATAGTCACCATTTTAAAAGCTTTCTAAAGTATACTGCTGTTGATATCTTGAATTACTTATATCCTCTCCTTATGCCTTTACTTTTGCTTAAGTTTGTTTGTGGTAATATTTCACTTTGGACACTCTTTCACTGTGTTTTTTCATTAGGAGGACTGAGATTATTCATCTAGTGGCAGCAGGTGTTTGCCTGGTCTGCCTTAGCTGGGAAACACACAAAAGGGCTGTAAGTGTAGTCATTTTATTGCCAAAGGGCTCACTAGTCAGTTTTCTTTATTTCAAGTGCTGGTATAAATTTGGCAGATTTTCACTGAGTTGTTCATCATGCCATGGCAGATTTTCACTGAGTTGTTCATCATGCCAGTGCCTTCTACAGATGCAAACATCTAGAAGCAAATTTTCCATTTAGAACTGCCCATAGGTAGGCTGCTCAAGGCTCCCCACTCCCACTGGTGAGCAAAGAAACTTCCTTCTATCCAAGTAAGGTAATGGACAACACAGGAACTACACCACAGCCCAGAATACAGCAATGCCTGTATACTGGTCTAAACTAGTCAAGAAAGGCAGGAAAACAAGGATTATTTTTTGTTTTTTGTTTTTTTTTGCAGAAATACACAGAAAATGCAGAGACAGTGATAAATTAGTTACACAGGCTAGCACACTTTAGTGGGCAGCCTCCACAGTTCAATTAAACAAACAAACAAGCAAACTTTCGACTAAATTCGACTAAATGTAACTTTAAGTGCAGATTTTAAAATAAATGCAGTAATCAATAAAAAAAAACAGTTCAGGCTAGTTCAAAGTAAGCAGCAGAAGCTATTTTCAGTGAAAAAAAGCAAAGATACTTAAATCCAGAAGGTAGTCGCTTTTTCAAGTTCCTTGCTGCTAGGACCACTCTGTAAACCCAAGTGGAGCTTGTCTGAGCAGTACTGCCCTTAAATTAGTACTAAGCTAATTGCCCTTGCAAGTCATTTTCTTAAGCCTAGCCAATTATCCCTTGTGAGACTCAAACTCTGCACCTTGTGTTTGTAAGACAAAAACCTTAACCATTAGGCCATCCTCCCAAAACTATCGCCAAATACAAACCACACCAGTCATGGCTAATATCAGGAAGCAAAACTCCCATAAAGATAAGAACTCTCTCATCAAAATAAACAGGAAGCTAAGAGGGCTAATTAATTCCAATAAACCCAAGTTTGAGGTCAGAATAGCCTCCCAGGCAAAAGATAACCATACAGTCTTCTTCAGCTGTGCAAAAAACATCAGAAGGCAGCACACAGCTGTGTGCTAAACTGGTAGTTAATGGTGCCACATTCAGTGATCCAGGCATTATAACGAATCAGCTGGTTAACAAATTCATTTCCAACATTAATCCCCACCCACTCCCAGTCACCTCCCAAGAAATACCTTCAAACATAACCCTTCCAACTATAAATAGAGAACATGCCTTGTGCTCGCTAAGGCCAAGAACACAACCTCAGTGGGTCTTCATAATATCCCGGGATGTCTCTTGAATTGTCTAAAACATGTCCTGCCAAGGCCACTAGAGTTACTATTTAACTATTATCTTAAAATAAGCTTAGAACCATGAGAAAAGCGAACTGCAATGGTCAACCCTCTTCATTAGAACGGACCATTAACAGATGCCAGAAACTACAGGCCCATTAGTCTGACCAGTCGTATATGCAAAGTCATGGAAAAAAATATGGAAATGATCAACAAAAGCATAGGAGACCTTCAGACTGAATTCATACCATTTAAGCTTTGTCAAAGAAAGGTCATGCCTACTGAACCTGGTGGAGATCTTCCAGAAGGTCAACGAGGTAACAGATGAGGGTAAAACAGTACATACTACATATCTCAACCTGGTTAAGGCATAAACCTCTATATAACATGATGGACAGCCAGCTGTCTCACAGGTTGGCCCCATGGAAGTTAGGATTGGTAAGACTGCCTCCTCAAAGATGCCAGTCACCAGTGGAGTTCCTCAAGGATCTGTGTGGGGCCCACTCCTCTTTGGCATCTATGTCTCAGAAGTCATGGCTAATGTCAAAGGCCACTGGCTGACCATGATTTTAGATGATTGCATACTGGGAGCAGTCATAGAATCCCTCAAGACACTAACATCTTATTGGAGGGTCTAACACAGTCATATGACTGGTGCCATAGCCATGGCTTAAAACTCAATGTCAAGAAATGTTTGTATGTCTAAATCACTATGCTTATGTAAATATTTTATGCAATCATATGTTATTATCTGCTATATTTTATAACTCTATGTGTAAACTACAATGCTCATGTAAATACCTTATGTATAGTATGTTAGCAATTGTTCTGGAGCTTTTCTCCCTGGGCCTCCATTGAAAACGGACACCTCTGTCTAGTCGGACCTCTCCAGTAAACAAATGTAAAATAAAAATAAATAAAATAATTAATACCTTTTGGGAAGTCAGCCACCCCAGAAAACTACATCATCAATAGAACAACCCCTAAGACTTTACCCATTAGTCAGGGATATGGGAACACATGTAGACAGTAACCTTGCCTTCAACCAACATGTATCCAAGGTAGTAAGGAAATCCTTCTATGTTGCTCAACTTATAAGTAAGTACATGGCATCTAGGAACAGGGGAGTGATTGTACCACTGTACTCAGCCCTCATTAGCAGAGCTGGATCATGGTCAAATGTGGCCCTAGGCAGGGTAATGGAATGGGGCCCCCCAACATACCACTCAACTGTAGAGATTTTCACAGAATGTCCAGATTTTTGCCTTATATTTTTAGTCCATTTTTCATAAAATTACGGTTTTCTGGCAAATTAGTTGCAGGTCTTAAGTTAGAAAATAATGACAGAGATTTGAATTTCAGACTTCCTACCCTTCAGAAAACTCATGCTAATGCAAAACCTGTTATTCTATTAAGTTTCTAAGCTTGTAAGAGCAATATTTAAAAATGGTCCCTATTTTGGGGTCTTTGTCCCACTTTTATTCATGGCTTTGTCCAGATTTCTTACTCCAAGAGGTTGAGTGGTATGTCCCCCAGCCCCCCCCCCCACAACCATTCCAGTGCCCCATTAATTGGTTATTTCTTCCAAGTTACTATAAACGCTGTGCAAACCTCTTAGGTTCATAGGTTCATAGGTTCATAGGTTTATACTAGGCTATCTGCCCTAAGGCATTTATAAGCCTAGCCCAAAGTTATGTGGCTTACGCCACCCCTTATGTTAGAAATAATGTGCCCATTAGTTTGTTGTGCCTCTGTCCAGCAGTGACACAGAGATGATTCCCGGGGTAAACCTACGATCTCCCATCCACCGGTCAAGATTTCTCTTGAACAGAGCCAGCGAGGTGCTCTGCCTCACATGGACCGGGATTTTATTCCACAGCATGGGGAGTCTCTGGGTGATAAATCTATCCCTCCAGCACGTCCTATTTATATCCGTGCTAAGGTTTAAGTCACTTGCTCTAGTGGTTCTGGTGGATTTGGATTTTTTGAGGTGGAGCATGTCCATTAATTCCGGGTTGGTCATGGCCTTGTATGTCAGGCACAGGTCACCTCTGAGCAGATGGTATGCAACTGAATAGAGTTGGAGTTTCTTCAGTCTGGCAGTGTATGACAGGTTTTGGAGTCCCTTTATCCTTTTGGTGAGGAACTTTTGGGGTCTCTCCAATTGCTGCAGGTGTCAGGTGAGATACATCCCGAATGGGGCATTGTACTCGATCATTCGTCTGATAAGTGAAGAGTACAGGGGAACAATGACCTCACTTGATCTGGATGTGAATCCCTTCATGATCAGATGGGCAATGTAGAAGGTCTTTCGAACCACTTTAGCAATGTGAGTGTCAAACGAGAGGCCACTGTCAACCTGGGTACCCAGGTCCCTGATAAACTCTTCTGTGCTTAGTGGGTTGCCACCTATATGGTAGCTTGGGGTTACCTTGTTTTTCCCGAAGGGTATGACTATACACTTTTTTGCGTTTAACTTCTTAGTATGCATATGGTTTTCTACTTTACTTTGACAATGATTACAGGTATTTGGATTTTATTTTGTTAAAGTCTTTACTAAGACCCAGGTGGTGCATATGGTAGCTGAGAGAGCAGTGAAGGATATAATGTTGTGTGTCAAGCATGCTGATCTGTGAAAAAAAGCATGTAGTAACAGAAACAATGTATGAGCCAGGAGGTCATGAGCTGACAGTGAGACAGGTATTTTACATGTGAAGTATATTTTGTTATTAATGACAGATGATGACATATATAGTTGCTCTGCAGATGTATTTCTTTTGCAAGAAGTACATCAATGAGGACTGAGAGGTGATCTTTGTGGAAGAAATATAAATTGTTATGCTCTGAGTACAAAGTGCTAAAGTGGTTACTGCTACAGCTTCCATAAAAAGAGTTACCTACTACATGGAACTGTACCAAGTGTTAAATGTCAGCTGCCACTTAAAGCTCCAAAGCAGCAAAACAACCGGAGGATCTGCTTAGACAGTCCCTCACTAGCAGATGCAGCCCAGCTTAGAAAAGGTAGCAATGTTTTAAAGACATAGATTTAAATCAGCATCTACTTGTAGACACAAGTATTGGTGAAGAAGACAGATGTTTTCTTGAGCTGCAACATGAAGAACTGTGATTTATTAACTTTCTTAAAGGTGGTGATGAAGTCAGATGGCTGAAACATGTTAGTTCTCCTTGGTAGTGTAATATGATATTTTGTATGCACCTAGTTTTGTGACCAGTGTGTCAGAATAGGTTAAGTGATTTCTAAATTTATCTGAAATGACTCAGTGTGTATGGGGTATATTCAACATACTTCTGTATATCAAGTATGGAAGATGAGAAGATTGGACCAAGGATCTTTTAGCTGCATCACTGATTGTAACAGTAGTTAACATGAGCTAAGCCAGTCTATACAGCTATAGGGCTGGATGCATTTACTTATTTCATCTATATATATATTTTTTTTTCAGCTAATGTTAACATTTCTTAATTTGGGAAATAAGTCAATAGAGTATTTGGTGTGGTTTCTTTTTGTGAGTTAGAAGTGCTTACATATATCTTATAGTTAGATGACTTGTAGAGTTATTCTATACATTAATAAGTACAACTTCCCCACAAGGTTTCTGATAGCTGTAACGGTCAATATGAACTCACAATGTAATCCATATATAAACATAGCAAGTGTGTTTGTCCATGTGTGTTTTCTGTCAACTCTGTATATTACGTAACTATTGAACAAAACATCTGAGTCTTTATATATGCCCCTCAGTTGTACTTCTGTGTCTGCTCAAATATCTGTTTTTTATAAGTATGTCCAAGTATGGATATGATCAGTATTGCTGCAGATGCTATCAGCATTTAAATACATCAATTTAAAACTCTGTTTACATGTTCAGATAGGGTGCAGTGTATTTATAAGGTTTTTTTTTCAAATAGAATTTTTATTGGTTTTGTTAAAGACAGTTTTATATTGTCAAAGAGCAGGCATGCATTGGAATGAATATCCTGAGACACATCATTTTTATTTTAAGTCTGCATTTTTATTTCTATTTTAAGTAATATTGTTAAATCTTTCTTTACACGTGCCAAGTCTTGATTTCATAAAATTGCTGTATTTCAGTGTGTTTTGTATTGTCTGTAGTATCAAATGTGACAGCATCTCCAAGTAAGTTTGGCAGCTAGATATCTGTAGAGAGTGTGGTATACTATGGAATATCATTCCCTATGAGACTAGTAGGAATTAGACAGACTTATATGGAGTGTGGCAGCCAAATGAAAGCTGCAAACATGGTTAGGAACAGATACCAGCAGCCATTAGTAGAGTGTGACTGGTTTCTGTCTTTTTGGGAGTAGCCTATGCTGAAATATAAGGGTAGATGGCATTTTGTATGGAGGATGGCTGGGGTGGTTAAAACAGCTGAAGTGATTTCACTTGTCCAGTATGTGGATGGATTTAGAACAGAGTGGCACCCAGTACTGGGCCATTTGGAATGCCACTGGTTAACTACCATAAACATGAACTTAACTTCTGCTCACCACCATCAGTCTTATCTTGTGTTCACTTTCCTTTTAACCAGGTTTAATACCAGGTTTAACTTGATCCCTTTACTTTATCAGCCATGACCCATGTGTGCGTGTGTGTGTGTGTGTGTGTGTGTGTGTGTGTGTGTGTGTGTGTGTGTGTGTGTGTGTGTGTGTGTTGCTCACGGCTGCCATGTTCTGGTCAGAAAAGTACATCCACATGGACTGGCAAGACCTCTAGTGCATGAATTCATTTCATTTGTGCTAAGACAAAATCATTTTATTTTACAATTCTTATCAACGAGTCATTAGATGTTTTCTGTATCACTACATAATAATTGTAAGACCGGGTCTATATTAGATCAACGAACACGTAAATGTTTGAATCTGTAAAGGTCAACCGTTATAGATTGAACATTTATGTGCTCGAAAATCTTTAAAAATAAAAAAAAACTAAGTAATAAATACATAAACCAAAGGGTGTAGGCAGGGGGGCAAGCCCCCTGCACCCCCACACCCCCTATTTAAATATACCAACTCCAAGATCACGCTACAGTGTAGTGAAGGGGAAATTTCCCATTTCTGCACTGTAGTGCACTGATGTGCGATCTCAGAGTTGGTATATTTAAGTAGCGGGGGGTGTGGGGAGTGCAGGGGGCTTGCCCCCTGCTAAAACCCTATTCTTAATTTTTGTTTTCTTTATTTTGTTTTTATTGCATTTTCAAACATTTAAATGTTTGATCCCTAAAGGTCAGCCTTTAGAGATTCCAACATTTAAATGTTCGTTGATGTAATATAGACCCATAAGACCTATGTTTGTACGAGGGATCCAGTAATAGATCACAAAGATTGTCACACCAAAATACAGTATAGCAAAATAAACTGATTAAACATGAGCTATGCTAAGCAGAAACATGCACAAGGACAGAGACAGACACAAAGATACACACACACACACATACACACACACACACACACACACACACACACACACACACACACACACACACACACACACACACACACACACACAGTTGACCAGGCACATGCAGTAATTGGAACATCCTCAAAGGTTCTCTACAAGAAAAAAAAAACAAAAACAGGGCATTAACACAATGTCCTATGCAGATCACATGAAAGCCCTTTTCTCTAAACTTGATCTCATACAGACTACTAAGAGGTGATGTATGCCTGACATACAATGCATGCCTGCACCCCACTCTGAAGAACCTTTTGCACATCTACAAAGCAAACAGCATCAGAACTAGTAGACTGAAAGACCTAAATGTTGCTTGCCATGTAAATAGGACATATTGGAGAGACAGATTTGTATATCAGAGAATTCCTCTTCCCTGGAATAGGCTCCCCATCCATGTGAAACAAAGTCCCTCCCTAATGATATTTAAGCATAACTTGGACCACTGAATTGAGATAAAAAATTCACCCCTGGTCTGGCACCCATGTCTGTGATGAACAGAGGCAGTCAGTAGATTATGTCATAATCAACAATCCTCCCTATGTAAATGCCTAAAACATATAACTTGTTGAACACATTTGTGTTGCACGGCTAGGTTTATAAAGGCCTTAGTGGTCATTAGCCTAGTATTCAGCTTTGAACCTATGAACAGGTATGTAATACTGTCTTTTAAATCCATCCTGGTGACAATACAGCTACACTGGAAGATATGCTACATTGGATACCAATAACAATTCCAAATAAAAAAAATATTAGGTGATGTCAATATCAATTTGTTGGACATTACCTCTTACTGTCTTACATAGGACTATACAGACACTTAGGACTATACCCAACACTGAATCCTTCAAAACTTAACTTTTTCTTCACCTATCTTCCAAATGGAAATGCTCCTGCTTTCACCCCACTTAAATTCTAGAGACTCCCCACTAAGCTCTCCTTACCCCCACTCCACTATACTCTCATACTTATTCTTATTTCTCAAAAGATCCAGAACTAGCAGACTTTAATTGACTCCAAGCATGTAAATATTGTTTCATCAAAAAAAAAAACACTCTGTCGTCAAGTTGTTAAACTGTCTCATAATGTATATTACACTCTGCAACTCTCAAATGTATGAACCCTACTCTTGTATTTCACTTTGTAACCTTTATTTTCTATTTTGCAACCTATACTGTATGGTATTTCACTTTGCAACCTTTATTTGCATTTTGTAACCTATATTGTATTATACTGTTCATGGAGCTTTTCTCCCCAAGCATCCACTGAAAATGGGCACTTCTTGGCCCAGTGGACTTCCCTGGTAATCAAACTGAAAATATATAAATATAACATTGAACTTATACTGTCTCATACAACTACTTAATAGTACCACACATTACAGCAAGACATCAAATTTCACATTAGACTGGATCCTAGTACTCAAGCAAATCGCCACCACAGGTAGAAAGAATATCTGACTATCTCAGTCATTATCTTCAAGTCTATACAACCCGATAAGGAGCAAAGGGTCTTATAAAAAAGAATCTACAATCGTATTTAGATATGTTACCAATACATGTAACTCCGTATGAACTGCAGAAGGAGTCATTACTGGGCACATTGCGGGTGCTGCGAAGAGCACTACTGGCTGACATCAAAGACTGAAACAATACTAGTTTCATGAACTTTAATTGTACTTTGACTTAGGAATGGGGTCCATTACCATCATGGTATTAGAAACCCAAAAGGTTTGGAAAAATTAATAAAGCCAGGCAACCAGAAGGGGTCCAAATGGTGACATGATAAGTCAGCAAGCAAAGGAGAGTAGTATTCCTGAAATTGAATTCATCCTCAAGTCTTGGTGAACAGCTTCATGAGGTGGACCCTGTTTTTCACAAAATCTCACCTAGAAGACATTGATATATGTACTGTATTTTAGATAGCATATATCATGGACATAAGTTGTTAAAAAATTAAAAAAGTTAGCTGGGTGCACAAGACCCAAGATAAAAAAGTCCCCAATCCTGGTTGGTGCACTGATGCCAGGACTGGAAAAAATGGCACTGAATACTCCTCAAAATACAGAGACATTCCTACAATGGAGACAGGCCAGGCCCAAGGGGTGGATGACCCCCTGTTATAGAAGGAAGTAGCAGTCCACAAAAATCACAAAAGCTGATAGGCCAAAGAAGAGCCATAAAGACAATAGAGTGGGTTATTGAGGATAAGAAATAAGTTATGTATTGTTACTATTATGCAAAAAGCCCAGAATTTCCAGATACAAGATATACATAAAGATTAAGAGAGAAATTAGAGGAAAGAAAAGTACTTTCACAAGAAAAGCTGTCAGAAGCTTCATTAAAATGTGTGTTCATTAATACAATAAATTTGTAAAAAAACACTATATAGATCAAGAAATTTTGATCTGTTTGGAAAAAAGAAGCATCTGAGGAAGTGTGAAAATATAAACAACAAAACCTGGAGATTTTTGAAAAGTATAAAAAAGAAATATGTACATGGGAAAGAAAGAGATTTGATATGGTGCAATATTAATACAAAGTTGAAAGCCAAATTAATCAATACAAAAAAGGCAGCCCCAAAGATATTCAAAGAGAAATACAGACAAAGGTATCCAGAAAATGAAAATTTCTCAATACGAAAATAATATCACAAAGAGCAAATGTAGAAAAGAAGTTTAGTAAAGTAGAAGTTAAAAAAATAGAAGTTGAAATTATGGAATGCCTGCAAAGTTAACAAGGGTCACATCACAGCATGATGGAACAAGTCCCCAAAGTAAGGAGAAACAGGAGGATCAGGAGACATCTAAAGAAGAAATATGGACATGGGAAAGAAAAAGAGATTTAATCATCATCGTCATCATCATCATCTTCTTTCAGCTGTTCCCATTAGGGTTCACCACAGCAGATCACCTGTTTCCATTTCTTCCTGTCCTCTGCATCTTTCTCTGTCACATCAACCACCTCCATGTCCTCTCTCACCACATCCATAAACCTTATCTTAGACCTTCTTCTTTTCCTGTTACCTGGTAACTTTATCCTTAGCACCTTTTTCCCAATATACTCAGCATCCCTCCTCAGCACATGTCCAAACCAACGTAATCTTGCCTCTCTGGCTTTGTCTCCAAACCTTCCAACCTGGGCTGAACCTCCAATATACTTATTCCTGATCCTGTCAACCCTCATCACACCCATTGCAAATCTTAACATCTTTAACTCTGCCAGATCCAGCTCTAACTCCTGCCTTTTTGTCAATGCCACTGTCTCTAACCCATATAACATAGCTGGTCTCACTACCCTCTTGTAGACCTTCCCTTTCACTCTTACTGGTACTCATCTGTCACAAATCACTCCTGACACTCTTCTCCACCCACTCCATCCCATCTGTACTCTCTTCTTCACCTCTCTTCCACACTAACCGTTACTCTGAACTATTGACCCCAAGTATTTAAACTCATCCACCTTCGCCACCTCTACTCTTTGCATCCTCACCATTCCTCTATCCTCCCTCTCATTCACACATACATATTCTGTCTTATTCCTGCTGACCTTCATTCCTCTTCTCTCTAGAGCATATCTCCATCTCTCCAGGGTCTCCTCCACCTGTTCCCTACTCTCACTACAGCTCACAATGTCATCTGCAAACATCATAGTCCACGCGGACTCCTGTCTGATCTCGTCTGTCAACCTGTCCATCACCATTGCAAATAAGAAAGGGCTCAGAGCTGATCCTTGATGTAACCCCACCTCCACCTTAAATGCATCCGTCACTCCCACCACAGACCTCACCGCTGTCACACTACCCTCGTACATATTCTGTACCACTCTTACATACTTCTCTGACACTCCTGACTTCCTCATACAATATCACAACTCCTCTCTTGGCACCCTGTCATACGCTTTCTCTAAGTCTACAAAAACACAATGCAACTCCTTCTGACATTCTCTGTACTTTTACATCAACACTCTCAGAGCAAACATCGCATCTGTAGTGTTCTTTCCTAGCATGAAACCATACTGCTGATCACTAGTCATCACGTCCCTTCTTAACCTTGCTTCCACTACTCTTTCCCACAACTTCATGCTGTGACTGATCAATTTAATCCCTCTGTAGTTACTACAGCTCTGCACATCACCCTTATTCTTAAAATCAGTACCAAAACACTTTTTCTCCATTCCTCAGGCATCCTCTCACTTTCCAAGATTTCATTAAACAATCTGGTTAAAAACTCCACTGCCATTTCACCTAAACACCTCCATGCTTCCACAGGTATGTCATCTAGGCCAACAGCCTTTCCTTTCTTCATTCTCTTCATAGCTATCCTCACTTCCTCCTTGCTAATCCATTGTACTTTATGATTCACTATCCCTACATCATCCAACCTTCTCTCCCTCTCATTCTCTTAATTCATCAACCCCTCAAAGTACTCTTTCCATCTCCTCAACACACTCTCCTCGCTTGTGAGTATGTTTTCCTCATTATCCTTTATCACCTTTACCTGCTGCACATCCTTCCTAGCTCGGTCCCTCTGTCTAGCCAATTGGTACAGGTCCTTTTCTCCCTCCTTAGTGTCCAACCTTTCATAAAACTCTTCATATGCCTTATCCTTAGCCTTCACCACCTCTCTCTTTGTCATGCACCTCATCTCCTTATACTCCTGTCTACTTTCTTCATCTCTCTGACAATCCCACTTCTTCTTTATATACTCTCCTGTACTTCCTCATTCCACCACCATGTATCCTTGTCAACCTTCCTCTGTCCAGATGCAATACCAAGCACCTTTCTAGCTGTCTCCCTTACTAGCTCTGCTGTAGTTACCCAGCTATTTGGCAACTCTTCAGTGCCACCCAGTGCCTGTCTTAACTCATCCCTGAACTCCACCTCACAATTACCCTTTTTCAATTTCCACCATTTGATCCTTGGTGCTGCCCTCACACTCCTCCTCCTCCTCTTAATCACCAACGTCATCCTACAAACCACCATCCTATGCTGCCTAACTACACTTTCACCGGTCACCACTTTACAGTCTCCAATCTCCTTCAAACTGGCCCTCCTACATAAGATATAATCCACCTGTGTGCATCTTCCTTCACTCTTGCATGTCAACCTATGCTCTTCCCTCTTGTTAAAATACGTATTCACCACAGTCATGTCCATCCTTTTCGCAAAATCCACTACCCCCTGATCTTCTACATTCCTTTGTTTAACACCATACCTACCCATCACTTCCTCATCCCCTCTGTTCCCTTCACCAACATGCCCATTGAAATCAATGCTCATTGAAAAAGAGATTTAATATGCTGTAATATTTATGAAAAGAAGAAAACAAAAATAATCAATACAAAAAGAGTGGCACCAATACAAAAAGAGCAGCACCAAAGATATTTAAAGAGAAATACAGGCAAAGGAATCCAGACATGGAAAACGTTACAATACAAAATATAAGAAAACACAGAAGAAAAGTAGAAAATAAAATAAGTAATGGAGAAGTTAAAGAAATAGAAATTGAAGTAATGGAGTACCTGTGAAGTGAAGGATTCAGTGTAGAAAATCTAATACAGAATGCACCACAGCAGGATAGAGATACTGAGAGGTGTGTTTTGTATGACTACATTATCCACCATGCTGCCAGGTTTAAAGTCCCGAGTTGGCTGTGCAGGATCTGATTGTTTTGCTGGGACAGTAGCTGAGGTATTTGAGGTAAGGTCCAAGCTGGGCATTGAGACAAGTTCCTTAGTATTGGATACCAGTACTGGTGGGGCCAGTCTGGGGCAATTAGTATCATCTTTGGCTTCTCCTCTCTGACCTTTAGGAGTACCTTGGGTAGGAGAGGCAGTGGGGGAAAGGCATATACTGATAGGTTTTTCCAGCTGAAAGATAGGGCGTCCACTTTCCATGCTTGTCTGTGATAAATACTTGTGCAGAATCTTTTTAGCTGGTAGTTGTGAGGGGAGGCAAATAGATCTATGCCCGGGCATCCCCATTTCCTTGTTGCTGAAGACTTGTGGATTCAGCTGCCACTCGTGGGGATCCATGAGGTTTCTGCTTAGTTCATCTGCCGGAGTATTTTTCCTTCCTGGCAGGAATTGTGCCTGCAGATGTACTTGATAAGTCAATGTTGTGTCCCACAAAGTCATGGCTAGTCTGCAAAGGGGGTAAGAATGTGTGCCCCCCTGCTTGTTTATATACCACATGACCGTGGTGTTGTCTGTCTTTATCAATAGTTGTCCTGAATGAAGTAGGTCCTTGAAGGCTGTCAGGGCATTTTGAACAGCTAGCGTTTCTTTTTGATTGATATGTAGATGCATTTGGTTTGAGGGCCATGTGCCCTGAATGCATCTTCCTGCCATATGGGCCCCCCAGGCATAATCTGATGCATCCGTTGTTAGTGTCTGTCTGGCTGTGGGGTAATGTGAATGGCTGTCCCTTGTTTTGGTAACAAGCCTTTGCCCACCATTGAAACTCCTGTTGCAGGCAAGGAATGAGAGTAATCATAGTTTTCAGGCTGTGGCAATGTTGAGTCCAAACACATTTTAGGTACCATTGTAGTTTCCTCATATGCAGTCTTGCATATGGAATTAGTAGGATGCAGGATGCCATGAAGCCCAAAGTCTGCAGAATTTTTCTTGCAGATAACTGAGCCTTTGTTGCCAACATTTTGAAATAGGTATTCAGTTGCCTTTGTTTGTCTGGTGAGATAAGCCATCTGGGCAGTTGTATTTAATCTTGCACCCAGGAATATTATCTCTTGAGAAGGTACTAGTTTTGATTTCTTTTCATTGACTGTGTACCCTAGACATGTTATAAGTCTTTTCACAAACGCCAGATGCTGTAGAAGAATGTCCTTGTTCTCTCCTTGAATTAGACAGTCATCCAAGTAAGGATATATTTGTATTACTCTTTGTCTGCAAAATGCAATTACTGGTGCCAAGCACTTTCTAAAGATCCTGGGCACAGTAGATAAGCCAAAGGGCAGTGCAGATAATTGGTAATGCATTGAGCCAGCCTTGAATCTGAGGTATCTTCTGCATATTTGTCTGATTGGGACATGCAGGTATGACTCTTTTAGGTCTAAAGTCACAAGCCAAGTGTTCTTGCCCAGCTTGGGCAGCAGCTGCTGCAAAGTCAACATCTTGAATTTTGGTATATCCAGGAATGTGTTAAGAATAGATAGGTCCAGTATTGGCCTCCAGGCCTTGTCCTTTCTGGGTACCAAGAACATTCTTGAGTAAAATCGTTGTCCCTGCTCTTGCTCTGGTACTTGTTGAATGGCCCCCATGTCCATGAGGGATGAGACTTGTTTTTGTGCCTCTGTCCATTGATTTTCTGGCAGATCTGGCCAGCCATTTGCCTTTGGCAGGGTATTGAAATGGAACTTTTAGCCTTGTGACATGATATTTAGGACCCACTTGTCCTGGGTTATGATGTGCCAATTTTGAGAAAAAAGTGCTAATTTTCCCCCCTAAGGGTGCTGCCAGGAGATAAGTGCTTGGTGCAGGCAGGGGGAAGTCATTGGGACTGTTTCCTGTATGGTTGATATTTGTCTTCTCCAGCTTTGGAGGTAGAGGCACCCCATTGCTTTGACCTGTATGAACCTTGCACCTGGGATCTGCCTCTAGAGCATCTGAGTCTGCCCCTTTGAGGTCTGTCCGACACAGGAAAGGACCAATTCTTTGTTGGCCAGTGTCTACTAAACCTAGGTGGCTATACTTGTAAAAGATTTTTGACAGTTTGCATAGATTTAGCTTTGTCCTCCATTTTCTTTAACACCTCTTCTGCCTTAACACCAAATAAAGTATCATGCTGTAAAGGTCCATCTAATAATTTAACTTTGATATGATCAGGCAGATTTTGTTCCTTTAACCAAGCATGCCTCCTAATTACAGAACCCATAACTGCGGCCCTGCAGGAGGCCTCCAAAGAATCAAAACCGCATTGCAAAGTATGCTTTCCAACTTGTTCAGCTGCATGCAATAAATCCTGCATTTCCTTGTTTTCTGCACATTCAGAGTTTAATAACATTTTCTGTTTAAGCAATGCCATGACATGTTGCTGATATTTGAGCATATGAAACTGACAGACTAAGGCCCTTATAGCCAAGGTAGCAGATGTGTATACCTTTTTTTCCCCCATATATCTAGTGCCCTAGAATCTTTGTCAGAGGGGGTAGGATTTTTTGCAGCGGAAGCCTTAACTCCTTTGGGACCCTGTGAAATAGTTTCTAGGTCTGCAGCAGGGTTTTTAAAAAGAAATTTATGAGAGTCAGGAACCCTGTAATATCTGTCAAGCTTAAAATGAACTGGAGGTAAGGAATCAGGGGTAAGACTAGACTCCGAAAAGACATCATCTACAATGTCTAACACAGGTGGAATGGCTAGTGGCCTGTGTTGAGGTAGAAAAAGGAAATCCCTGAGCCTCTTTTTAGATTCTGAAAAATCTTGGCTCTCCCAGTGGAAATGCTCCCTCATGGTATGCAAGGTTTTCCCAAAAGAATAGTCCTCTGGATGAGAAGCTGAAGGTATAGATTCTTCAGCATCAGAATCCTCATAGGGGGGAAGAGAATATTCCTGATCAGAAGAGGAATCAGAAGAAATGGAAACCTGATCTGAAGATTCATAGTCAGTCTCTTGCCTGGGCCTCTTATCAGGAGGGGGATGGGAACCCCTGATCAAGGTAACCAAGTCTACGGCCATTTTGAGCATCTGTTTTTTAGACATAGAGGCCTGACCACATGGCTCCTGAGTTTGTTTCTTTGCTTTAGAAGGTGCTTTAGTCTTTGCCTTTAAAGCTGAAGTCGGTTTAATATAAAGATGTTTAGGTCTGAATACACCCTCAGAAGCCGGTGCCTGCTCAGCGTCTCCGGACCCATCTGAAGGAATAGTATCCGAGGCTCCAATACCTTGAGTTTCCAGTGGCATGGCTGACTCCACGTGGGAGTCAGTAGCGACCTGTGACTCTAAAGTAGCGGGCATCAGGGGCTGCGAAAGCGCCTCACTGAGAACCGGTGAACTGGCGACTGGCTTAGGAGAAGCTTCATCATCAGTTCTGGGCCTCAGTTGTCTATCTCTCTCCTTTTCTTTGTGTTTTTTGTGAACTCCAGTAGTCGGATGGCTATCTGACGACATTTCTGGATAATTAAACAGGCATCCAAAATAGTTTAAAGCAAAATCATACCGACGCTTAATAGTGCGTTGGTTAAATCTAGCACAAAACCAACAACCAGAAACGTTGTAATCGGGGCCTAGGCAAGGAATACAGTAAGAATGAAAATCCTTATGAGGTATTTGCTTTCCACAAGAAATACAATTATTTACTTTTTCTGACATTGGTCTGGAGCAAGAAAAAAGTTTCCCCAATGGGGTACTCAGCTTTATTGAAGACTTCGGATCTGAAACTCGAACACGAAAATCTCAGGAGTCGGCCGACCGGCACTTGCGAACTGCTTCTGCTTCGGGCACCGCGCGGCAAGAAAGACTAAAGAAAATGGTGTCGGCCGCATCTTTTATACCCCTGACGACTTGACATCAGGGAAGGGGTGACAGCAGCTGATGCAGGACCCAGGACTTTGGAATTCAGGCCGACTGAGGGTAACCTGCCAGCAGGGTTACCCAAATGTAATGAATGCAACAGTGAAACATGAGGAACATCTTCTGTGTGTAAATTTAATAAAGATGTTCAGAAAAAAGAGCTGACTCCAACCTCCTAAGGGAGAGTATCTGTAGCTTCACACCAACACCCCCCTCAAAGAATGCAGACAACTATGCTTAACAGTACCCCAGTGCAGTATACAAACATCTGTACAACTGCATGGAGTCAGCCATACCTAATAGAACTAAAACCTGCTCCTCAAGGAAACACAAACCTGTTTGGTGGACATCCTCCACCAACAGGCTTTACAACAAAAGGAAGAAACTGTTGTTGAAGGTAAAAAGGAACAAATTCCAAATTGGAAAAACTCCCTCCTTAGCCTCAACAAGCAAATTAGATCACCAGTGAAAATCTCCAAGGCCAGTTATGAATCAAATCTAGCCTCCAAAACAAAGAGAAACCATAAAGTCTTCTTTAGTTATGTCAGGGACGTCCATGGCAAAGCCCAGGTTTGTTCCGAATTAGTACTTAACAGTATCACTTGCACTAATCCTGCTGACTTAGCCAACCTGCTACCAGATAGGTTCAGTGCCAACTTCACCCCCCTGTCCCCCCAAAGCCCTTTCGACAACCCCGATACTTGTCGCACACCTCACATCTCCATAGATCAAGTGTTGCAGGCCCTATCCAAGGCAAAGAACACAGCTTCCATGGGACCTGATAGTATGCCAGGATGTATTTTGCACCATCTTCAGCAAGAACTGGCTTTGCCATTGAGTACACTATTCGACCACAGCCTAAGTACAGGCTTCATTCCAGCAGAATGGAGAACTGCCATTGCCATCCCCTTGTACAAATGTGGTGCCACTACTGACCCTGGAAACTATCGCCCCATTAGCTTGACAAGTCTGATCTGTAAAGTCATGGAGTGTATTATTATGGATCTCATAAACAAGGACATAGGCAATCTCCAAGCACTTGATCCCACCCAGTTTAGATTCATCAAGGTCAGATATTGCCTGTTGAACCTAGCTGACTTCTTTGAGACTGTCACCAAGGCCCTGGATGAGGGAAAGCAGTGCATACAGCTTACCTTGACTTGGCCAAGGCCTTTGACACAATCCCCCACACGGGCATCATTGAAAAGCTAACACAACTTGACATAAATCCCTATCTCATAAGGCTGGTGGCCAATCAGTTCACAAAAGGAACCTCAAAGTCAGAATAGGCACCTCCACCTATGATAGCAGACCTGTCACTAGTGGAGTTCCCCAGGGATCTGTTCTGGGACCCCTACTGTTTGGCATCTATTTCTCAAACGCTAGGAAAAGACAAAAGACCTGTGGCTGACCAAGTTTGCAGACCACTGTAAGTTGGGATGCTATCACTGACTCCCCAAATGATGTTAACATACTGCAAGTGGGTCTCACAGCAACCACTGGTGCCAAAGTCATGGCCTCAAGCTAAATACAAAAAAAAGTATCATCATACCATTCGGCAAAAACACAACCCCTAAAGATTACCACATCAACAGCAACCCCCTAAGCACACAACCTGTGGTGAGAGACCTGGGCACTCAGGTTGATAACAACCTCACATTCAACCATCATGTAGCGGCAGTGGTCAGAAAAGCATTTTACTTGGTTCATCTCATAAGTAAAGGGATTGCATCCAGAGAAAAGGAGGTTATTACGTCTCTATACTCCTCCCTTATTAGACCAATAATTGAGTATAACTCCCCATTTGGGATTACCTCTCCAAACATCTGCATCAACTAGAAAGGTCATTGAAATAACTCACAAAGAAAATCCATGGCCTCTGACACCTGATTATGCAGACAGGCTCAAATCATTACCACTCTACTCGGTATCGTACAGATTGCTCAGGGGTGAACTGTGTCTTGCCTACAAGGCAATCTCGGACCCTGCCCTACTAGAGATGCTCTATATCTGTAAGTCTAGCTCCTCATGCACTCATCCACTCAAAATGCCTGAATCTAATATACAACATCAATAAAACCTGCTGGAGAGACAGGTTTGTCTCCCAGAGGATGCCCTGTCTCTGGAATAGACTTCTCATACACGTCAGAGTACCTCGCTGACCCTCTTCAAGCACAACCTTGATGAATGGATGGGAAGCCACAAATTTTTCCCATGGGTTCCACCTGTGTCCCTGACTGACAGAGGCAACAGGTGTTGACTGAGGTTTCTTTTGGGGATAAACTCTTGGATAGGCTTGTAAGGGCCCCAGGGCCATTAGCCTAGTAACCTCCTATGATCCTATGATCCTGTGTGTAAGAAAGATACCCAAATAGTTCCAATAGTAGTAGGAGCAATGAGTCTTATAAAAAAGAATCTACAATCATATTTAGATATGTTACCAATATATGTAACTCCATACAAATTGCAGAAGTCATTACTGGGCACATTGTGGGTGCTGTGAAGAGAACTTTTGGCTGACATCAAAAATTGAAACAAGACTAATTTCATGAACTTTAATCGTACTTTGACTTAGGAATCTGACACTATAAAACAACATGCAGCCTGTCAAGCAAGTACCTTAAAAAAGCAGCCAATAAATACTATTGCCTATCCTGTCTCAATACTTATAAATAGTTCAGTCCAGAAATCTTACCTTCCCTCTCTCTGGAAAAAAATCACACATTATCACTCTACACAAAGAAGGAAATTCAACAGATGTCATTACTTATTTATTTATATATGTTTGTTTACAGGGAAATACCATTCTCAGTGGCGGTCCAGGGAGAACATTTCCTTATGCTTACATTGCGTTATTCTAAGTTCCAGTTAAATACACCCAGAGTAGTAGCATTTCTATTTACATCTATACACAAACAGTAGTTGCATTTATACATTCTAAGATTTTACAAAGGTGAAAGTTACTAAAGAGAAAGCCCATTTGCAACTTAATGGATTGTACAGGCAGCAGTTATTTATAAAAATGATTGTGTCATTTCAGTGAGAGGTTGAATATATTCTGTTTAAGGAGAGTATTTGGAGAGTATTGAATGGTGAACACAAAGTCTCAACCTTGAGATGAGCATGTTCATGACCAGGATTGGTTAAAATGTTGTTTAAGCACTGGTTTAAAACTATTGAGTTTGTCAAGAGAGTTCTAGTGTGTGGGGATACTATTTCAGAGTTTAGCAATGTATTGGGAGTAGACTTATAGTAATCTATACTTTAATTTTTTGTGGCTTTAGACTAATAGTAATCCCCCACTTCCAAACTACATGAAAAATATATTCAAAAACAATTTCTAAATTATTTCCTGTAGGATGGACTACTATCCTCTACACAACATGACTTCTGTTCCTCTCATAGTACTAACACTGCACTTCTAACCTTTGTAGATACTGTTAATAAAGCTAGAGACAAAGATGTCTCCTCCTCAATTTTAGACTTGTCTAAAGCCTTCAACACAGTTTGTCACATCAAACTTCTACTTCAAATGTCCTCACTAAGTGTATCTCAGCCCACCCTTCTGTAGTTCAACATCTACTTATCCAATAGGTATCAGTCAGTAAAATAGCACTCCATCATAGGTTCATAGGTTCATAGCTTCATAGGTGTTTACTAGGCTAATGACCACAAGGGCCTTTTTAAGCCTAGCCATGCATCCAAAATTTCTAACAAGTTCTGATACCCTGGATAAATGTAAGCAGGGGCCTGGGAGATGAACTATTTACAGGTCATCTGTTTGCATTAGTGACATAGGTGTCAAACCAGGGATGAATTTCTGGTTTACCATCCAATTCTCCAAGTTAACCTTAAATTGGGTTAGGGAGGTACTCTGCTTCACATGGATGGGGAGCCTGTTCCATAGATGGGGTAGTCTCTAGGATACATATCTATCTCTCTAGCAGGTCCTATTTATATCACAGGCAAGGTTCAAGTCTCTAGAACGGGTAATTCTGGTACTGTTTGTTTTGCGGATATGCAGGATGTTTATCAAGGTAGGGTCTAACAATCCCCTGTATGCCAGGCATAGATCTCCCTTCAAAAGCTTGTAAGAGACAGAATACAGGGATAGGGTCTTGAGGTGGTTGCATAGGACATATTACTTATGCACTGTAGTCTTTTAGTGAGGAACCTCTGTGGCATTCCAGTTGTTGGATATGCCTGGTTAGGTACATACTAAAGGGGGCACTGTAATCAATGATAGGTGGGATGAATGCTGAATACAATGGAACAATGACTTTCTTGAACTTAGATGCCATACCTTCGTGTATAAGTTGAGCAACATAGAATGATTTCCTCACCACTGTAGACACATGATGATCAAAGGCTAGATTACTATCTATGTGTGCCCCTAAATCCCTGACTACTGGGTCAACTCCATAACTTCCAGTCACCAACCGTGTACTACAAGGCTCTGTCCTTGGTCTCCTCCTCTTTAACATTCTCAGCAACTCCCTCTACACATCCACACAAAAGGCCTCCCTAATACAATAAGCTGATGACTCCACACTCACATTCACATCAGACAACCTTGCACATCTCCAAAATTTTATTCAGAAAGCTTTAGCAGTCACTAAAGCATGACTTTGTAACTCAGAACTCATGTTTAACCTCCTCAAAAATACTTATTTTTTTCCTCAAATCTCTCTCTCTCTCTCTGTCTCATGAAAAGACAAATTTTAAAATCCTCACTCTTAGTAATACAACTACTGAAGTTACTTCTCTTAAGAAATTATTAGGGATGGTAGTGGATGATAATCTTAAATCCAACCTGCATAAACAAAATTCCATAAAAAAATTAACCAAAAACTAGAAATACTTTACAGAGCCAAAAACTTTTTCACAAATGGAACTAAAACTACACTTGCCTCTCCTCCCATCACTAATTTATGATGTTCCCATCCTTACTAACATACAGGCAGTACAAAACCTGAACAATGCTATAACAAAGTGACTACATTTGCAGCAAATACCCCTTTCAGAACCCACCATTGTATAGCGCTAAATGTCCAAACTGGTTAGAGCTACCTCATCAGCAACATGTACACGACTTCTTGCCACCTATAAAATTATCCAATATATATCTGCTTGCCCAGCACTAAATACCATTCTACATAATTATGTTCCCATTCGGTCATTGTGACCCAATGACAAAAAACTCCTAAACTTAACAAATCTGCTGGGCATGGTCTATACTCATACCATGTTGCTAAGGCCTGGAACTACTTATCTGTATCCATTAGGTGAACACCCTCCCTCCAATCCTTTAAAAATATTCTGGAAGACATCCTTGCCAAAATCTGGCTCTGTTTTTGCTCAACTCCAGGATAAACTATATCCCTAAATATAAACAAGTACCTGTTCATACCTTTTACCTCCCTACTCCCCCTTCTTCAGTCACTTTTACCTCCCTACTCCCCCTTCTTTAGTCACTTCCTTGACTCTCTATCTAAATATGTCATAACTCTGTTTTTTCTCACACTTTGTATTGTAGTTGCTGTCTGTATTATACTAAATTGCCTTTAATTTCTCTAAACTGGCTACAAATTCTCTAAATATTAACTCATTGTTACACAAGTTGTATCTATCCTTAATCAATGATTTCCCATTATGTCTAATTTTGTATAATTGTTTTCACTGTAGACTTTGGTTGTTTTTTTATTGTATTATTTTTGAAGACTGATGTTTTTGTAATACTTTGGAGTTTTTCTCCTTGGGCTTCTGCTGATAGGTACCTACCCAGTTCGACTTCCCAGTAATCAAATGTCAGTAAATAAATAAATTATCTGCCTATAGATAGCTGTATATTTACCGAGGAGTGGTCAGCTATTCTTGTGTCCGTGGGCTGTCTACATTTCTAGAGCCTACCCAAAAGTAAGTTGACAAGCACAAAAAAAAAAACAAAAAAAAACACTTCACTCTTTGAACTTGAGCCAGGAAAACAAAATTCTTCTGTTCTTTTAAACTGTAGAAAACAGCTACAACATTTATACCACACAAAGAGCACTACAGTGTTTTAGTTCTGAAGAGTGACCACAAATGAAATACCAGTAATGCACTGAAGACACAGAGCATTATGGTTCTTCAGTTATTTCCACAAAAGCAATACCAGCATTAATTTCAGAATTCCAGTAATGTACTGAAGACAAATCAAGTTCTACTAGTGGTCATGCTCCCTAGAAGGCTGTTCCATTTGTCTCTACCTGTACCTCTGTATACATATATGTGTGTGTGTGTGTGTGTGTGTGTGTGTGTGTGTATGTATGTATATAGATATATATATGTATATATATATATATATATATATATATATATATATATATATATATATATATATATATGGGTCTACTTTACATGGTCGACATTTCAGAAAGTCGACTTTCATATGGCTGAGACCATATGATCGACTTTCAGAATGCCGACTATGTAAAGTAAACATAAACACACAACAAACACTTACCTTAAACTGTTAGCAGGGGGTTTCCACCCCCTGCACCCCCCGTGGAGGACTCTGCCCCCCACACCCCCCGCAACCTAAATATACCAACTCCAAGATCGCACTACAGTGTGGAAGTGGGAAATTTTCCTATTCCGCACTGTGTGGAGATAGCGGTTCCCCATGGTTGGCTTTTCAAAAGTTGATCATATGGTCTCGGCCATATGAGAGTCGATTTTATGAAAAGTTGACAATGTGAAGGGGACCCACATATATATATGTGTATATATATATATATATATATATATATATATATGGATCTTCTTCACTTGACCTAAACTCATTTGACTTGACACCCATTTGACTGACACCCAATTGACCTAAATTTCATTTGACTGGCAACTCATTTGACTGACTCCCATTTCACCTACTGCTTACAATGCTGAATTTCAACATACTAAATCTTAAACCATAAACAAGCACACTTAGAACACCAATAACTAACCTTTTCAAGGACTTAAAAACTACTTACTTGCCCTCTTAACAGATACAGGACAATGTACAACCAAACTAGGTGGAGGGCTATGCCCACACACTCCCCAATGTGGGGGGCTGTGTCTCCCCTAATTATATATACTAACACCAGGATAGCACTACAGTGGGGAAAAGGGCATATACATTTAACTTGCCTTATATGTTCTGCACATTGTCACTACTGCTGGGAACACACAAAACATTCACCAAATTACTTTAGATACTCCCCATAAAAATGTAAAGAGACAAACCCACATTTAGAAATACTACAACACTACTTTCTACATGACTATTAGAATTCTAACAGTCAGCACTGTAAGTTACATTAATTCTTTTTATCACAAGCAAGTCACAGGTAATGGAAGACCCACAACAAGTCTATCCCCGGGATTTATGAACCTTGCGCCAGGCGCCAGCATAGCGTCGGCGTTATAACGCCAAATATGGCTGCTGAGCGATTCAGGTATGAATGAATTCCACGTGCACTACCGGCGTGCGCCGGACCGTCTCCGCCCCCGGTGTAGGTATGCAAATCACACTGTGTGCGGTATTGCACCATGCAAATGAGGGCAAATAGCGATCCACGAAGTGGCGCAGGCGTAGCGTAAAGACGCGGCAATGTAAACCAAAAAAGCGGTTTACATTTACCCAAACATACCGGAGGAGTAACGGAAGGCTGTCAAAGTCAGGTATCATATAGGTGCAATATGCCAATGTGGAAAGGCACCGAGAATGTCCAAAGAAAATATGCACAAAATGTAAAAATGACATAAATGGCGCGTGCGTAGAAAGAACAGCAGACCCCGGGATATGTGCACAGAAGTTGCAAAGCAATGAAATAATATGACAATGTTCTAAAAGAGCAGTATAACGCACATCAGCTGCACAGCCACCACACACCATAGTATGTATGTAAAGCTTCAACCCCAGCGCAATGGTTGTCAAGGAGTGGTGGCGGTGTTGGCGCCGTAACCATGTATTAGTAGTCAATTCCATGCAAATGAGGCAGATAATAGTGAATCGCAAAAGCGGCGCCGGCGTAAGGATGGAGCAAGCGGCGTGGCGGTACTACACCGAGGAGTGGCCTACACGAGATACATGTCAACCACAGAGGGTGTGCCACTGTAGGAGGAAGGATATTGGAGGTCAGCAAATCTGGGCTGTACAATGCACATCACAGCATCAGGACTGGCGTGTTAGGAAATAGATGCGCTGAGAGTACAGAATGCGGATACAGATGCATGTGCACGAGGATGACTCGTTCCCTAAACCAGTCATGTGGCGGCCTCACCGTCAACAACCACGGATATAGGAAGGTAATGCGGAGAATCGAAATGCGGAAGAAGTGTAAATGGAGCAGTGATGAGCAATCAACACCAATCAATGCAGGAAGGGCAAGCGCCGGCAGCTGATAACTCTGCATGATGACTCCTGCATAACGGGAAAGGGAGGCATATGAGTGCAAAGATAGTAGGGGATGTAGTAGAAATGCAAAGAGCAAAGAACCGAAATAGCACAGCCAAGTACAGAGGTAGCATAACTGCGGCTGCAGATAAAATGCATCATATGCCATGTGCCTGCAGGATGCAGTAATGTAAGATGCAAGGCGAAGGCAATGCAGGCAACTGTAATGTAACACTACAGGCAGTACCGTTGCAGTTGCAACCGTAAAACCACGGAAATAATCCATGGATACGGCTGCACAGACACACCCAATGACATCACCGGGTATACAGCACAACAGTATTAAATGTGAATGCACACAACACACAGCGATTTCCCAAGCGCCGCACCGTAGGGTGTAAGAAGTCGGGGAACTTTTAATATGTTTATGCTGGGTGCCGCCGTGGCCGTGAAGCATAGGTATGTGGCAGAGACAGGCGGAGTTGCGGAGGGTGGTGCCGACAACTACCGTCGGCCTCACAGGAGAAGGAGAGTGTTCAGACCAAGGGTGACCTACCAGGGGCTGCGAGACCTGGAGATAGTAGGGCGCTACAGGGTGGACAGGGACACGTTACAGCAAATAGTGGAGCTGTGCCGCCGCCTGAGAACAAGAGACAACAGAGGGGAGCCCATCCCAGTGGACACAAAGGTATGTGTGAGCTTGCGAATACTGGCTACAGGTACCTTTCAAAGGCCCACCGGGGACATAATGGGCATCTCACAGGCATCAGCATCCAGGGTACTACACCAGTTCCTGGATGCCATGTTCCACATGCCCATGAGCACATAAATTTCCCCACATCTCAGGAGGAGTTGGCTAGCAATATCGCCGCTTCCACCGTGTGGCACAATACCGGAGGTCCTGGGTGCGATAGACTGTGCGCACATAGAAATTAAGTCACCACCGGGAGCAGGGTAGGCGCTACATAAACCGCAAGGGATACCCCTCCATCAATTGCCAGGTCGTGTGCAATGCGCAGGGCATTATTATGGATGTGTGTGCTGGCAGCCCTGGAAGCTACCACGACTCCCATATCTGGCATGCCTCACAGCTGTATCAGGTATTAGCCAGAGGACATCACACAAGGTCACCTTGTGGGGATGCTGGCTACGCACTGGAGCCGTGGTTGATGACACCCATCAGAAATGCACACACACACATGCAAGAACGCCATAATGAGGCACACGCACAAGCGAGAATAATCATAGGGCGTGTGTTCGGGATGTTGAAATCACGGTTCCGGTGCTTGGATACATCCGGTGGAGCCTTGCAGTACTCTCCAGGCACAAGTGCCCACATATTCATAGTATGTTGTATGCTACACAATATGATTCTGCGGAAACAGCTGCTGCAGGGACATAATGCCGGAGGGCCACCAAGCCCGCCACAACTGCCAGGGCAAGCACAGGCACAGGGCGTTCAGCGCCATGGACACACTGAGCCAGCCCCAGTAGGTAGACAGAGGCGTACCCAATATGCCTACGCCCTGGCAAAGAGGGAACGCATAGCACATACTTTGACAGTGTAGGCCCCATGGACTGACACCTCCTGACCTGCACACACAGTAAAATGGGCGCCACACAAACATGTCCGCCCGTAATGTGTACCGTATGTGCGGACGTATGTGTGACTCAACAAAGGCACCGCCCAAACACTGCACACCCAATAGCCAGCAGAGCATGGAGCGCCAACACCTCAACGCCGCCGGTTCTACAGCACAGGCGTAGCCGTATGCTGCCACTATCGCCGCAAGTCGACCACATATGTACTCATGTGCATACACAGATACGGAAATACATATCAGTACACATGTAGAAATATATGTACGCATACACAGATATAAAGTACAACAGGGTAATATGGAACCCAGGGATGCAAGTTCACAGATAAGTAAGGCCGAAATCACCACATAGTAAACATAGTGACCGACAACCCGATCATCCTGGAGGGTGGGCAGAGCAGGTAACGCTAGCCATGGAAATGTTAACCTGCATCAATACATATCCGCGTGTCGGGATGGTCACCAGTCCACGGTACAGTAACGGCATATGTCTAGGCTTACCACCTGTCCCACGTTGTGAGGCACAGTCCCCCTTTGTGCAGTTGTGTCCTGCAAAAACATTGACAAAATGGCAAATCTCTTGAGATTGTAGGACAAAACTATTTCCTATATTTTCTTTATTAGTTGCATAAAACAGTTATTTTGTAGAAGAAACATCTAAATATTATAATAAACAGAATAAGCAACTGTAATGCTACAAGTTTGTATTCTGGAAAAAAGTGAATTGCTGTCCTTTGTACTGGCCGTGGGTATGTGTTGGCATGCAAAATCTGGCGTTTCTACAAAAATGTCCCACTTTGGGCATTTGAAAAGGTGGCAACCCTATATATGCCTGTGTCATATGCATAGGATATGAGTGCGGAGATGCGGGCCGCGACCGGCCATCGGCCAACGTAGGTATTGTGTTCAACCGGCGGTGCGGCGGAAAGCATACCAGTGAAGTGTACGACATTATGAGGCATTACCTCATTTGGGGTGTAAAACAGTTCATGTTCCTCGCAGTTCCTCCAAGTTCCACATTGAAAATGTCTGTCAAACATCCATTGTTAGGAATGTATATAAATGACATCCTGGTAAATAGAATGTACTCATAGTAATTCATTAAAGGTTCTTCACTGTAAGTAAATCAGCATATTATAATCAACCTATGACCTACTTAGCTGAAGTTGTCACTATGCCATTACTATGTGTTCCACATTATGCCCATTTGTTTCACATTACTACTGTGTGTGTTCCTCACTCTGGAAATAGAAGGTTGACAGCCATGGCGGCAATATGTGTATGTGTGAGGTGAGGTTGTCGTGTGTTCCGCTGTGTGTGTGTAATGTGTGTGCCAGTGTAAAATGTGTATGTAGATGACATGTCACAGGCGGAGTGTAATAACAGGCGTAGGCATACAGTACAGGAACCATAGGCGTATGTACAGCAGTACCCACAAAGTAGTACTGACATCTCCTCAGTGGCTATGCACGTGGCGGCGTAAAAGCGATGCAAAGCGGAAATGTCCCAAAGTGTACCACAGCGCCATAGCCAACAGGAGATGCAAAGGCCGCTTGTACAAACCATGACCGTATGTATGCCTGCCATAAGGTAGACTCCACACGGTCCGTCGGCAACGTTACACAGCATCAGGCATGTGCGGCGAAAATACGAATGTGCTATCCCGGCACCGATCGTGAACACTTACGGTCCCGTAAATACCGCGGTGTGTTCCACGACCGTGAAGTAAGCAAGCGGCACACGAATAGGAGGCTACCGGTAGCATACAGGCCGCCCCAAGTATAGCACCACATTCACCGTAACTATCAGCGACAAAATGCCAATGGATAGTAGGCACGGACGAACATCCGCAGATATATAACCGATGTGAAGGAGGAATACGTGCAGGAAGCACACATGCAGGCGATACCGACAGCACACGACATCAACAAAACAAACATTCCCGGAACAACAGACAGGTAACCTGCAGCTCCCCAAGCAGGGATGGAGCACACACACAAGCATATCTGGTATGTATAAATGCAAGACTCACACCCCGTACACGTCACCCACATCCGCAGATATACCCCATTGCACATATCAAAGGGATAACAGCTAAAACCGTAGCAAACACATACAGGCAGTCAATGACAGCGGCATACCCACAACAAGCTCGTGGGAAACACTAGCAGCGGCTGATGCATCCTTGCATCCGCTGTGTACAGGAAAATAACAGCCATGTTACACATCTGAATGCACAACGCCATCGACAGACGCCGCCAGGACACGGAGACCCACATGTCGAACACAATACCATACCCAACACACACAATCCACGGCTAACACCACAGCGAAATGTACCCGACACCACACATAGCGGATGCAGTCACACAAACATGATACAATACATACCACCCTCACGAAGGTATTGCAAATAACCAACGGCCACACGAGGAAAGAACCATGGCCTAGTGCCAGCGCGTAACGAACGAAAGGAGGGGGATCACCGGTGATATGCGCATAAGTACACACCGAGGAACAGCTATTGGCCTGATTAACCCACATGCCTCAGGTGACGACGAATATAAGGAAGACTCCCTGGATATTCAAACCGTATGTTCATACCGAACAAACAGGAATACAGAAGGAGAAACAAGGAAATAGAGACGAGCGCAGAACCAAAGCCCGGAAACGTAAGTCCAACCCACGACATGTACTGGTGTGTAACGCACGATCGTATGGCGAATCTGTACAGTATGTGAGCGGTGTGTGTAGGTAAAGATACCTGTCCATCAGGCAGAGAGGCGAAGGTTGGATATGTAATGCTAAAGCGCGCAGCATACCAGCGACTGTGGACAACGTGTGCACAGCAGTGGGACAACATGTACACACCGGGATAACCCCAGGTTCGGCTTGCCACCTTTTCAAATGGCCAAAGTGGGAAATCTTGGGACACACATCAGATGTTACAGGTGGACACATACCCATGGTCAGTACAAAGGTTAGAACTGTACTCTTTTGCATAAAGAAAAGTGTAGTCTTGTAGCAGTTAAGTTGCTTATTGTGTGTCTTGTAACATTTAGGAATGTACATACATAAATAACTATGTTATGCAACTCTTACATAAAAATGGGATATAGTGATGTCCTACAATCTCAGGACATTTGCCATTTGTAATATATTTTGTCAGGACACAACTGCCCAAGAGGGACTGTCCCTTGCAAAGTGGCACAGGTGGTAACCCTACCCCAGGTCTGCCATAGGGGTTGCAAACACAGAACAATGCCACCACCCACGCTGATGCTGGCAGTGGATATCCAACAATGAAGTGCCACAGCAGGGGATAGGACATGTATGTATAGTGTCACAGCACACATGTGCATGGGCATATACCGTCGATGTCATACGGAATGTCGCACGGCGTGCACGTATCCCACGCAGTAAGGCGACTATGTCAATTATGTGTAATGCAAAGCTGTCATGATGGATATGTTCACAAATCATAGACAGTATCACAGGCATAGCATGCATGATGGAGGGATGGCCTAATGTTATGTACATACACAAGATATGTATGGCCTGCACATATGGGACAATGTAGTAGCAGAATAGGTACCCGAAATGGAGGGAACAGCAAGTAACCATGTCCAAACATTCCATAGCAGGTGCAATGTGTGCCACAATGATGTCCAGCAGGGCCGTGTGTAAACACATGTGCAATGTACACAGTACTGACACCCCCCCCATGGTAGTGTCCACTGAACGGCAGAAGTGGATGTCAACTGTCATGTCTATACAGTCGTCCGCTGTGTTGGTACCATGGGTCTGTGTCACCCTACCAGCAAGGGAGCTATCACATGACTAGTGACACAGTGTGCCCCTGTGGGATGTGCACAGGACCTATGTCCCACAGCACGGTGTGTGTCCAGTCTGTGGATGTCACACAGGCGCCCGGGCGAGCAATGTGGCATGTGTGCACACATGCAGGACTGCTCCTCCCACCCTGCCCACTGCAAGCTCCATGTAGGAGTACTACATGCATCAGTACTGCGGAGAACATGGCCCATGGCAGAGTAGATTACACCCCTGTGTTAGTGGCATGCAGGTGAGTACAGATGTGTTACATGACTGTCATTTGCATATGTAAACTGTCTGAGCGGGTAGAGAGCACCGCATGACTATACTGAGACATGTAACGTTGTATCCATTGTGTAAGGTACACCACACATGTGTTATTGTAACACGGCCTGCGTGTACATGTGTGTATGGCACTGGTACAAGGGCACCCAAGGTATCAGCTAGACATACGGTCCAGAAATCGTGGTCCTGCACATGTGTACCCACGCCATGGTGTAATATGGCAACCACAGCACCATGTGGGCCATGTGTGTGTACATCAACCATGTACAACGTGATATGCCTGTATAGGGACAGTATCCATGTGATACACACCGCATGACTGTCAGTATGCAAAGGTGATGTGTATGCACTATGTGTGATGTAACTGATGCAATGATATCTACATGATATATCTGCCACACTGACACCTGTATGGGTGTCAGCAACATAGTAGGATGAGCTAGAATGCTGCCAGGTATGTAGAAGTGGTATATGTAGGCATGTACAGTACTGTGTGACAGCAGGTAGTGTCCGTATGCAAATACTGAGCATGAGGGGCCACATGTCTGAGGACCGTGCAATGTTACACGTCCCTGACTTGTTGTAGTTAGCATGATATGCCTGCACCACTGTGTGAACTGTACAGAAGGCACATGGCGTAACATCCCGATACATAGGGTGCGATGTGATGCTGGATGTGTACACTGGCAATAGCATAAAGTGGAATGGTGCTGAAGGGCAAAGAGCGGATCATGTCTGATGTGATACCCTCTGTACCACCCCAACCACCCATGCAATAATATGACAGGTGGCCAGCATGGGATGTGGTGTGCTGTGGCGCACAGAAGCCCAACAAGGGTGCCAGGAAAGGCATGCAGGTAGTCAATGAGTGTGTGAAGCATGTATGTCAAGATGTGGCCCAGTGCCATACTGAATGGCCCAGTCATGGGTGTAGAGATGCAGCCCCATACGTGCAATGCAGTACCATCCATGTGTAGTGTGATAGATGTGGTAGTGTGGTGGTCAGGGTGCACAACGTACATGAATGGGCTAGCAGTCACTGTCGTGTGCTGCTGCAGAGACATGTAACAGCCAGGTTGGCGGGATACAACAACTTCTGGCGGTTTGAGGTGACATTGGGACTGTGTTCCCGGACATAACATGTGCATGGCAGTACTATGTATGTGTCCACAGGGTTAATACAATGTCCAGCCAAGGATTGGAACCCTGTAGTGAGTGAGAGTGTGTATTGTTGGTAGGTACCCCATTGGCAGGCACGATGACAGCAACATCTGTGTCGTCAATGCCTGCATGACCGTGGTATGCTGCATTGAATGTGGATGTAGTCAAACAGCAGAGACATACCACCACACTGCGTGAGGGCCCACACTGCAATGTCTGGCAGTCATGTGTAGGTAGCTAGCTGTGGAGTATGTCATGCACCATCAGGACACACCATGACTGTCAAGTGACACACAACACACAGGTGAACATAACTACCGTGCAACAGCCTGCACATGTGCCCATACAGCACGTGTGCATGGAACAGGAATACCACTGTGGCGTCTGTGAAAAGGCCAGTACCACCATGTCTCAGTGTGGAATAGCATGGTCCCTACCAGTGTGTAAATGTAGCAGAAGTGCACTGTGATCAGTGTTGGCATAGGCACGTAGACTGTCCATCGTACGGGTGCCATGCCATCAACTACCACTGTCAGTGGATGTCAGTAATACCGGCTGTAGTGTGTATGTACCATGCATGCTGCTATGGTTGTGTGTTTAGGGTGTGGCTAGCAGGGATGGTAAGCATGGATGTTCAGCAAACAGAGGGGAGGTGTGTAGGCCTAGCACACAGACACATGGAGGTTTGGTGCATGCTGAGGGTAGTGTAGGTATGGTATGTGTCGTGTAATGTGTCACCCAGCTATGCGTACTGCATGGCCAAGCATGTGTGGGTACATGGGAGTCCATACTAGGGAAGGGCGTGTTGCTGGCAATACATAGCAGTAGCAACTGTCCTAGGTGCAATGTACAGTATGCCAACCCGACCGGCATGTAACCTGTGGTGTACAGTGTATTCACTGTCGCATGTCACAATGTGCGTAGCGCCCACGAACATGGGTATCTGAACATGGACTACCTATGATGCAATGTGTCATGGGAATATACAGTATGTGTGTAAATCACGGTGTGGTGTGGGAACCACCCACCCGTGTGTGTTACAGTCAGGTATGTGCCTGGGAGGTATGATCTGTGTACAATCTGGACTGGCAGGTGTGCCGTGTAGGGCATGGAGGCAGGTCCCAGGCACTGCAGATAAATGACATGTGTGCTGTACTGTGTGTGCAGTGCTAGTGTACAGCACAGTGGAGGGTGTAAGCATTGTCACACATCACTGCATGCTGTGCCTACCTGTGACAGCCCTGCCGGAGACAGACATGTGACACCGCTGCACAGGCAGCATAGCATGTGAAGATGTACATGTGGGCTGCACACCTTAGGCAGATGTCCGGTAGTGTGGTTGAACACGACTATCAGACTGGACAAACAGCACATGCCTGCATAACAACAGTATGACCATAGTCAACAGTCCCAGTGACAGAGTAGGCCAATGTAGACTATCCCTGCATGCAGACCACTGGCTACTGGACACCTGGCTAGACACACACCTGGAGGGTTAATTCACCATTGAGCCATCACATGTCCAAGTCCATGTGGGCCGTACAATGTCATCACAGGGTGGTCACAATAGCAGGTGGCAAGGCAGCCACGGTGTACCAGGTGATGTGTCATGTGTGCATATGTCGACTAGCACAGCCGTTCACATGTCTGCAACATACTGGTGCACGATGTATACTGTTACATGATGAATGGAACTGCACTGTCACCCACTACAGGGCCATCTGACACAGGTGTGTTGTGACTGGTGTAACCCATGTTTGCACAGGATACACACTGCTGTTGTAGGCAGCCATGCTGGTGGCCACCAGTGATATATGCAGTGGTCATACAGACATACCGTACACAGTGTTCATGCAGGAATGTCCATTGTAGGTGGACGATGCGCTGCTATGTGAATGTAGGTGTTTGTTGTGAATGTCACACATCCAGAAGACACCATCTGGTGCAGTCATGGTTGTCAACACCGGTACACACAGCCACAGCAGTCAGAACCCAGTCCTGACAATGTGTGTCAGTCACCCTCGTACTGTGTGACATATGTGCACATGGCGGAACACCTCCCACTGTCATCTAAGCTGGCTACATGATGGCTGGAATGTGCTGTAGAAATGTACAATGCTGGTAGCGAATGAAGTACCTGGAATCAGACACAGTGCGCTATGTCAGCCATGTAAACCATGCACAACAATGACCGCCCAACAGACACAAACAATGCATTGACACATGGAACATGTGCACATGACAACCCCAATGAGGTATGTTGCACATATTGATGTACAATTGTCATCTATGGCCATAGCATGGATGCAGACACACATACTCCACAGGTAGTACCATGTGATGTAGGTAGGGGGCATTGCTCGTGTACATGTCACAGTAGATGTCCACACACATGTCCTGCATAGCCGTCATGTAGGGGTAGCTGTGGTATGTGACAACTGGACATGCCCATACAAATTACCATGTCCCACAGGAGATGTGTTAGGTGTGTACCACATGTGGCGTGCTGACAACAAGCTGCGATGTGTATGGCTGCGGTGTACCTGTGTGACATTGTCTGTGATGGGTGCAAAGGCACATAGTATCGTATTGCATGCACACAAGCCCCACATAGGTGCATAGCCTGAACATACAGTACAAGGAGTGTGTGGGATGATAGCAACCCACAGGTGGAGATGGAGTGCGGACGGCAGCCCACAACCACATGTGTGTGTACGGTGTTCACGTCCACGACACATGAGCATCTGAGAGGCTAGCGTCACAGCTGTACAGGGTCGCATGCATATATGTTCAGCAACATCCCTGTATGTCCCACCACTGGCCCGTGGACGATGGACACCAACCAAATGTGCAGATATGAGATGTGCACAGCACATCACAGATGCCTACCGTAGAACAGGCCTACCATGTACACATGTGCACAGTAGGTCTGCGCCACCTGCAGTCAAACACGTTTGGTGCCAAACCACACCAATAGTCCAGGCAATGACACAGATGGTCGTGCATGCCTGTGTGTATGTATGTCTGTGAATGCCTCCGGCATAGCAATATAGCTGTGTCACCGTTGTGAACAACAATATGAATGGGTTGTATGTGTGAGGGTGCATCATATGTGTATGGTCAGATCGGCGATACCATCAGTGGGCCTGCTATGTGAACATCCCTGTCCCCATACATGGATACCTCTGCTGAGCCCAACACCACATTCACAGAGGGAGGGATGGCGGTGTGTAGTGCAGCAGCAGACATGTGGGTGGCAGCGGGCACTGGATGTACACATATGTGTTACCCACATCAGTTCAGGCAGCCATCCATGTGCATGGGATAGTGGTGTGTGTCCACATACAGCACTGTGTCGATCAATATCCCAGCACATAGCACCTGCCAGGGCTACAGTGTATGCATGGATGTGTGATACCTGCATGCACCAGACACACCCTCAACAAGCAGTGTACAGCATACCTCGCTCGAGGACAGTGTCCACACCATGGTGATAAACATGTTGAATGTCCATATTCACACAGCTATGACATATGCAATGGACAGCCACCCTGCCAATACCGTCAACCCCAGGTGGATCACACCCAGTGCCATGTATGTGGCATACCCTGCCATATCATGCAGAGCTGACCAGCAAGGCTGCATGAGCTATCACAGTCCCACATGGTGCAATGGACAAAAGGCACTCTCACTATCAACCATACACAGCAGTAATGTGGCGTCGATGCACCCTGTCATGTTACAGGTGCTGTGTGATGCTCTGCACAATGTGTGTGTGTACATGCTATGCATGGCCTTTCCTGCTAATGTGTCATGGTTACACATTGCTCCATGTCTATCACATATGCAACACAGGTGAGCTGTGGCAAGTTGTCCAGCACCCGTACAGTGCTGTGTGGAAGTACATGGCACAACACATGCATGTGCAGGTGTCCATGTGTATGTGTACAGTGCCGCTGCTGTCGTTCACAATGGACACAGACGTGATGTGTACTGACATATACACAGCGTCCAGGTGAACAGTACCACAGCCGTCACATGGGGACCTATGCCAACTGATATGGACATAGGTGCAGCCAGGTACACATGTCCATGGCAGGCTAACATCTACATGGTGCGTGTACAGTGTGATGGGGTGGCACACAGATATGATGTGACACCCAGTGCTCAATGGTGTGAAGCCAGAACATCGGCTGTGTCACTGCCACGATGCCCTTCACAGATCACTGTGCAGATGTCGTACATGTCATAGCAATGTATTTCCAACAGTATGCCAGCACAGCAGTGTGAATGTGACCTGCCACCATCATTATGTCTTCCAGATAATGCCACGTTCTCGTCTTCCACCATTCAGCCGACAGGAGGAGGAGGTGATCATTCCATACCTCCATGGCAACCACGCCGCCCTATTTAGCCATGTGCCACAGCAGGCACAGGAACGGCAGGAGATGTGGGAGGAGATGTGCAGGAGGGTGAACAGCGTGGGCGTAAACAACCGCAGCTATCAACAAATCCGCAGGCACTGCACAGACCTGATCCGGCATGCAAGACAGCGTGCGCTGCAATCGCCAGGCAACAACGTCGGACAGGTGGTGGGCCAGCAACCCAGCCGCACTCACAGCCACGGAGGAGCTCCTGGCCAGTCTGGGGACACCCACGGAAGAACACGCAGAAACACTTGCGTCCATCGTGGAGGTGGGTGTCTCCCGAGATATGAGCCTGGAGCCGCATGGTAAGTCAGTGTTGCATGTTTGTATGATAGGCGACGTGGGTGTGGGTGTCATAGTACAACACATGATATAGCAATACATGCCAGGTATATGGCCACACAAGATGCAAACCATAGTATGCTATGTTGTGTTAGCAGACATGTGCATAGCACATGCTACCACACACATGCATGATGTGAGATGCACAGTGCTGACTGTGGAGATAGTAATGGCTAATGTGTATACCTTTGTGCAATGCCTTTACAGGTGCGTCTGGCGTGTCGCAAGGACAAGGGTCTGTTGCAGGTAAGTCTGTTGCTAGTCAAAGGCATGTTCTGCTGTATTGATATTCCCCATGTGTCTAGGCATGACATGCTCACCTGTGTGTGCCCCAGTCACGGTATACAGCTCGCACCACCCGACACACACAACACCCATGTACAGTAGATACACCCGTTAGCGTAGAGTGCTATGACACCACACAACCTATTGGTGTGTTACGTGCAGTCAGCTATGCATACAATGGTGTAGGTGTTACACAATGGCTGCATGTGTAGTATGCATTGGTATGCCAGTGCAGTATGCACACAGTACCACATAGTGAGCTGTGATCTGGCCAGAGCACAGGTGTTACCAATGTGACCCATGCCCCTGCATCGGGTGCACACGTTGTGACATGGCACATGCCATGTCCCATGCACGTGGATGTCTGGCTGCAGCATTGTCACACCATGACATGACCTATGCACAACATAGCAGACATCCACACTGTCAGCATATCCGTACAGAATGTGACACCTCACACTACTATGGTTGTATGTCACATGGGCCACCACAGGGCCGTGTGCACGATGTCTACCACACACAATAGTCAATGACTCAGACAGACAAGGCCATGGTTGATACCTACAGGCATGTTGCCACACAGCACATCCACAGTGGGTACTCACCGTTGCACCCTGTACACACATAGTGGGTTCATCACTGTAGTGGACCCCCTGGACATCCAATGTAGTACACCAGTGACATGGAACGCCTCTCCACAGCTACTACAGGTGCCTCCAATGTCCACCATATACGTGCTGCTGAGCATCTGAACTGACTTACAGACATGGCAATGTAATGCGTCCAGGTCACGCATCGCACAGACACATAGCTGTGTCCTGCTACTGTGCAGTGGCACAGAGCCCGCACTACACACTGTACAGCTATGCACACAGCTCACAGCAAACGTACCTGCACAGACATCACTGTTACCCATACATTGTATCTGTAGACTGTACACATAACACTGCACCGTGACAGCCATTGTGATGTGGTGCATGCGGTGGGTCACCATCGTCACATGTCCACATGATACCGCACATGTTTGCGGTGTACATTACATACTGTCGGCAGCCATGTGTACTCTCAACTCGCCTGCGGCCACACGGTGTATCACGCTGATGCATGCAAACTACCATGAATGTGTGTACTGCATGCCTACTAAATGACACCTGCCTGTTGTACTGTCCCCACCAGGGCAGTGTACATACTGCCACTATGAATGTCTGGTCTGCATTCACTGGTCTGTGTTGTGTGAATGCTGCATGCCACCTGCATTATCACATGCATGCTGTGTGTGTGTGTGTGTGTGTGTGTGTGTGTGTGTGTGTGTGTGTGTGTGTGTGTGTGTGTGTGTGTGTGTGTGTGTGTGTGTCTGTATTGTAACCGATGGTATGTCTTTGTATTGACAGGTGCTGTAGGTGAGTTCCCCTCCTGCGGTCAATCTGATGCTAGTGTCCCCACAGATACTAGTGGTGATGACCATGTGCATGAGGCACAGGCAGGGTCGTCACAGGCAGACTCTGTGCCACTGGAGAACATCACACATACGTCCCTTTCATCCCCGCACGGTTCAGATGCCGACACATACCCCAACACCGTTGACCATAGATGACGGTCAGTCAGCGTCTGTTGTCCCTGAGCAGGAATGTGTGGTGGCTGCAGAAGGTGTGGGTACACACGATGTTGCCAGTGTAAGGACTGGTGCAGTGCCACGCAGGCATGTGGCAGGTGCTGCTCGTAGGGGGAGCACCGCTAGACATACACCTGCCATACAGGGTGCAGCAGCTGGTATAACCAGGCGCATGTTCCAGACTGTAATGGCGGCGCAGGCACGTGCCGAACGGCAGAACCAGGAAGGGCAGAGGCTGCAGAGGTCCGCAATCCGTACCCTGAATGACAACATCCAGGCATTGGCGAATGCACAACAGCATCTTGCCGATGTTCTGGATAGGAGATTGGGTGACATGGCTGGTATCCTCGACCGAGGCATGGCCATCCTTGGCGTCGCAGTCCGTGCAGGAACACCAGGTAGGGGTGAGGCATAGGGCGCGTGGGCGTGTGCCAGCAACACCACCTGCTGCAGGTCAGCGTGGGCGTCCCACCTCCCATGCCCACCCAGACGGTGCTGGTAGCAGCAGCAGTGCAGCTGCTACTACACCATCCACACCAGGACAGAGCAGGCCGCGTGGGCGTGGCCCTGGGCGGCCCGTCGTGGAGCACGTTTCCAGCGGACATGTGACATCGGAGAGTGGACAGTCCGTACCTCCACCCGGTCGTGCCCGTGCGACCCCAGGCGAGCGCGGGTCAGGTCGCCGCCCGGCGAACACAGTGAGCCGTAACACCTGCACTGTACAGTCAGGGGCTGCCAAGCATACCTCGTGTAGGCATCACAGATGACTGAACTGTGTACACACACACCCACACACAGCAGACACAACTGTAGGGCTCCACCACACCCACATGCAATCTACATAGTCATGCCCACTCAATGCACTGGCCCTTACACACACACATGATGTCATCCATTGGTACAGCCCATGCCTGTGGCACACATATCACCCTGTGCATATGATGAAGTCTCTGCCGCATAACTGTGAGCTACACCATCACTGCGGTTAAGCTAACATATTCTGATGCACAGGGTGGACACGATAGTGAGAGGTGTATGTGATACCTGTGTCCGCATACTACGTGATGTGTATGTTGTGGTGTGTGTGTATGGCTGGTGACAGGTATGTATGTGATGTGGGTTGTGCACGGACATCATGCAGCAGACATACCATGCAGGACAGGTGCAGCATTCATTGATATGTGTACACAGTATGTGTGGTGGTTACATGTGTAGCACCATGTCGGTGCAGTTAACCCGTATGATACTGATGGTGTACTTGCGTGCCTACTGGGAGCACTGTAATTAGTTCCCCACGTGTAGTCGTGGGGTACCCACAGGCATGTCTGGCAACATCAGCATAGCACAGTTACCCGCATCCGGCATGGACCCCTACATAGGTACATAGGCGCACATGAACGTAACAGGATATGTGCCCTACGACATGTGTGGACCTAGCATGACTGTGTGTGGCGTCTAACACCCCTCAGGATGGGGATGCCATATCCATCAGTCCCCAGTCCCTGGTCTAGCAGTGACACACAGATGTTGCCTGGCGCATAACTATCGTCACACATCCACACGTCATTAGCAGTCCTGGGCGAAGGCAGTCAGGGCCTTTCCTTCACATGGCCTGGCACTCCTCCCCGTGTTGTAGGGGTGTCTGGCCGTTAACCCTGTTCCCCCAGCACGTCCCACTCATCTTTGTGTTGAGGTGTTTGACAGTCGCTTCTGTGCCCGTGTTTGCATGGAGCCTGGGAGGTGGAATGTGCCCATGTCACCCAGGTCAGACATGGCCGTGTATGTCAGGCACAGATCACCACGGAGCAGCTGTGCTGTGAAGATCCACAGCCGGTGTCCCCTTGGCCGTGTAGCTTGTGACACATGTCCTAGCACCGTCATACCCGTCTTGTGGAACGTTTGCGGTCCTTCCGAGTGCTGCAGGCGTCAGGTTAGCTACAGGCCACATGTGCCATTGTACGCAGTCAGTGCTCTGGTGTGTGATGTGTACAGGGGTACAATGAACACCCCTGATGTGGTTGCCATTCCATCCAGACCAGGAGGCCACAATGGAATGTCTTCACACCCACATTGCCATTGTGTGTGTTGACAGAGGTTGCCGACAGGTGTGGTAGCCATTTCCCTGAACACGTCCACCATCTTTAATGGCGTACCACCTACATGTGACATTGGGACGAACATGTCCTTCACACTGGGTAGGGCTGCACCTTCTCTGGCATTTAGTAGCAGGCCATGGCTCTGGCACCAGTCATCCATGTCTATGGCGCCCTAGGTGGATGTCCGTGTAACATGGGGTGTTGGGTATGTTGGCGGTGCGTAGTCATCTGCATACCTTGTCTGCTACAATCCCCTATGATTGCATGCACATTAGAAGGTCGGATGCCATATGGCAGGGGCCCAGGAGTGAGCCCTGTGGGCCTCCACTGGGTCCAGATATGACTGTGACAAGGCACCTTGAGCACCAACCCTGTGTGGTGTGACCTCCAACCTGTCTGAGAAGCATCGGGTGACATATGTCCCCACATGTATGCTGGCGAGCCTTTCCATGGGTCCCATGTGTAGTGTGCTCTGAGCGCTCCCACCAGGTCATGGTACTGTGTGCAAACCCACGTATCCCCATCAATGGCCTTGGTGACCACTCCAGACTGGACGAGCAGGTTCGGGAGGCAGGATCCGCCCTTGACTATGTAGTTGTGGGTATGTTCGGTATTGGCTGTACACGCTATCTGTAACCATGGCCACCTGTATGGACCTCCCTCAGCTTTGCAGACAACACTTGTCAAGCGTATAGGGTGTGGCTGTTGACAGTCCATAGGAGCACTACCCTGGCATAGTGGGACCACAGATGCCATATGGCATCCATTGGGGACATAGCCCATAGTAAGGCTAACATGACACAGTGGCCGCATGTGTGGCCGAGGGCCTCAATGAGGATGGGTAGCACACAGCCAGGGACACCATCGGTGCCCATTGCTGACGTGTCAACCGCCATAGAGATATGGGATCACTACAGGCCATATGAGATGTTGGGGAGAATACACGCTGGTGGGATGGATATGTTCCCTGTTGGGGGATGTATGCATGGAACATGTCCTGTGGTTTGCAGACAATGTCTGTGGGTGCAGTGACTGTTGTACCATTCTGGACCATTTCCAGGCAAGTCTGTGTGCCCCAACCATGTCCTTACCACAGTTAGGGAAGGCCCTGTGGTTGTCTCATGTGCCCTCTGCAGTACCACTCCCTGGCGGCCGTGGATGATGGTATGTGGGGCCGTATGGTGGCCGGTATGAATGGGTGATGGTTTCCCTGGTACTGTCATTGCTCTGCCATGTATTAGCTCAACTGTTGATGTACAGGTAGTCAGTGGCTGCGGTCCACCACACCATGTGCCTACCTGTGGTGGACAAGGTCCTGATGTCATCATGTTTGCCTGTTGCAGACATGCATGTGGAGTGGTCGGGGAAGGCATTCGTTAGGCGTTTGCGGTCTGGCCTGTGTTCAACACTGGCATGGAGGACTTGTAGGGTACCACACCGGTCGTATGATGTGTGTGGTTTTCTGTGGAGAGGTCATCACTGAGGTCCCCCATGCTGGTGTTGGTTACAGGGAGTGGATGACCAGTGTATCCACTATACGGTCTTGCATCACCATTGAGGGCTGTACATCCTGTGTGGGGCATATCCTCACCATGTGTGATGGGCAGAACTGTCAGACATCCCCCCCTAGTATGTATGGTGCATGGCTGTTTAACAGTGGCCAGGTGTGTGAACACCTGGGACTGCTGGCGTACTGTGTTGTGCTATGGGTAATGTTCCCAGGCTATGTATGGGTGGTTCATGTCACCCAATACGGTGCTGTTGTGAGAGCATGCCCACTCACCAGTGTCCTCAGGACATCTGTGAAGGTATCCTGTGTTTGTGAGGGTTGTCTGTAGCATGCAACAAACTGTAGGCCAGTCCTACACATGGTTAATTGCACCTAGATATTCCCCGCAGCAACGGCCACGTCTGTGGCATGGCCGGGTTGCTGTTGTGTGGCTGGACACACAGGGCGGTCCGCATCCTGCCACCCATGCCGTCGCACCATGTGTATGCATGTCTGCTCTGTGCCGACTCTAAGTGTCTGAGCATGCCCAGTAGGCAGCTGTGTAGATAGACACACAGCACAGTGCACACCGCGCCCGTCTGCAGTTATACCCGGGTGCATGCCTGTATCCCCTACGCAGCGGCCACGTCTGTGGCATGGCCAGGTTTCTGTTGTGTGGGTGGACACACACGACGGTCCACATTCCGCCACCCATGCCGTCGCACCATGTGTATGCATGTCTGCCCTGTGCCGAGTCTAAGTGTCTGAGCATGCCCAGTATGCAGTGATGTACTGATCAGTAGTTACTTGTTATTCCGGCTGCAGCACTAGCGTGTTAGTGTCTGGCGAGCTTGGGATGGTACCAGACTGCGTGACTGCGCACTCTGTCGAACTCGATCGGGCGCATTGCCTCTGCAAATGATACCACTCACGTAGGGGTATGCCTCCTGACAGCGCTCTGCTCAGTAAACTCGGTAGCGCGTTCTGTAAATGCTTCATACTGTAGTGTGTTCATGTAGATAGGCGTAGGTTCGTCCCCCGTCCCTTCCGTGTGTGTGTGTGTGTGTGTGTCTGTGTGTGTGTGTGTGTGTGTGTGTGTTTCCAGCTGCCTCTGCGACTGATTATGCTTTTAGACGCTCCGCAACACATGCCTTGGCTATTGCCAACTATTGTCTTCGGGTGGCGTCAGTAGCCTACAAGTATCGTGTGACAGCGCTCTGTTCAGTAAAGTCGGTGGCAGCGTTCTGTAAATGCTTCATACTGTAGTGTGTTCATGTAGATAGGCGTAGGTTCGTGCCCCGTCCCTTCCGTGTGTGTGTGTGTGTCTCTGTGTGTGTGTGTGTTTCCAGCTGCCTCTGCGACTGATTATGCTTTTAGACGCTCCGCAACACATGCCTTGGCTATTGCCAACTATTGTCTTGTGGGTGACGTCAGTAGCCTACAAGTATGCGTGTGACAGCGCTCTGTTCAGTAAAGTCGGTAGCGCGTTCTGTAAATGCTTCATACTGTAGTGTGTTCATGTAGATAGGCGTAGGTTCGTGCCCCGTCCCTTCTGTGTGTGTGTGTCTCTGTGTGTGTGTGTTTCCAGCTGCCTCTGCGACTGATTATGCTTTTAGGCGGCTCCGCAACACATGCCTTGGCTATTGCCAACTATTGTCTTCGGGTGGCGTCAGTAGCCTACAAGTATCGTGTGACAGCGCTCTGTTCAGTAAAGTCGGTGGCGCGTTCTGTAAATGCTTCATACTGTAGTGTGTTCATGTAGATAGGCGTAGGTTCATCCCCGTCCCTTCCGTGTGTGTGTGTCTCTGTGTGTGTGTGTTTCCAGCTGCCTCTGCGACTGATTATGCTTTTAGGCGGCTCCGCAACACATGCCTTGGCTATTGGCAACTATTGTCTTGCGGGTGGCGTCAGCAGCCTACAAGTATCGTGTGACAGCGCTCTGTTCAGTAAACTCGGTAGCGCGTTCTGTAAATGCTTCGTACTGTAGTGTGTTCATGTAGATAGGCGTAGGTTCGCCTTCCGTGTGTGTGTGTCTCTGTGTGTGTGTGTTTCCAGCTGCCTCTGCGAATGAACATGCTTTTAGGCGCTCCATAACACATACCTTGGCTATTGCCAACTATTGTTATCGCGGGTGGCGTCACCAGCCTACAAGTATGCCTCTGACAGCGCTCACGTCAGTTAACTTTCGGTAGCGTTCTGTAAATGCTTCATACTGTACTGAGTTCATGTAAATAGGCGTAGGTTCATCTCCGTCCCTTCCGTGTGTGTGTGTGTTTCCGTTGCTTTCGCCAAATACAACTGAATAAGCAAATTCTTAAAGTGTTCACAATCAACAGTGTGATATTTAAAATCATGTTAAGACTCACATTGTTGATTGTGAACATTCTTAGACATAGCATTTTTCCTGCACCGTTGTGGAAACAACGAAACCGTTGCATGTTTTAATGAACTGTTTAAATGTTACGAAGACTTGTGTTGTGTCGAACTACGGGGACTATTCTTGCTGCAGGTTGCTGGTTTGTTTGTGTTTCATAGTACAATATCATGTAATAAGTGTGTTCATAGTATGCTTTCTGTGATGTTGACATGTGTGTGTTTAGTTAGCAATGCGTCTCTGCTTTCTATGCTGTGGCTACATCTCCATTGCTCGCATAGAAAGTGACAAATGGAAGTGTAAGGGTGGACATTTAAAGCCTGGATACTTCCATGTTATGTGTAAGTCTCCCGGGGCCAGCGGGTGATAAGCGCATACATGTCTATGAAGTACCTTTGGATACCATATGCGACCTGTCGTGGATGAAATGTTTCGTTGACTGTTCCATCTACCTATGTGTGACATGGTTTGTGGCCATAGGGTGCCAGCAAGTCTTCCCTGTTCATTGGGTGTTTGCCATGGTGTATTGACATCAATCCTATTAATTCACGAAGGATGTCTTTCATTGGTGGCAGCGCCATAGTTTGACCATCGTATGTCATTCCCAGCAGGCGTGGAGATTGTGCCATTGGTATCTTTACACAGGTGACCCATCTGTTCCACTGTATGGGCGTGTGATCCCCATACATGTGCTGGCACATTGAGTGTTGTGTCGCGGTATCTGCCCAGCGGTCTTGCTTTGAATGGGGAGTGTGTACTGTAGACCGTATCTGTATTCCCTGGGTTATGCCTTGCAACAGCTGTGGGATTCCCCCAGGTTTGCAGCTATGGGTGCCATCTTGGCGTCGTTTGTCCATCCATGGGAACTGCCTACTGGACACTAGTATCGGGCTGTCAACATTTCACAGCTGCATTCTCCATTTCCGGTGGATGATCGGTATTAGTATTGCGGAGTAACGCATATGCCATGGCCACGTCCGCTGCAGGCGGGACAGCGAATCATCTGCCAATCCACACCGACACCCATATTTGCATACCCACGATCCCATGTCTGCAACCCTCGACAGTACCCTTGCACACCCTTCATGTGTGCGTAAATGGGATAATGAGCGTGCGTGTATGGGCGCAGCGACCGGGGGAGTCCTATTCATATGTCCTGCATTTCATGGGCGGCTGTCATCACCCTTGAAGACGCTTGTGGTGCATATATCTACCTGTGCCGTAGTCACGGCTGTCACCTCTTCGGTTCACACTATGTTGCCCACACTTACTTAAGGAGTAATTTTGGGTCCTGCAATGGACACCGATGTGCATATGTAAAGTTTAGAACATGTTGGACTGTGTCCATTCGGCCAGTGGGTTTGACTGCCCCCGTATGTTCCCCATTCCCGGATGTCTGTCCGCCTACCCATATTATGTAGTGCTACGTAACCCGTGTCCTTCCACAATTTACCCATATGGTGTTACTGTAGTCCTGCAGGTTGGCAACTGCTTTAGATAATCCTCAGAGGTACCATTGTGAACTATCCGCCACTGTATTGTCAGTATAACACAGGCGGTACATGTAGAACCTATTTATTCATGACAGTATGTTGTTTATGTGTGGGAGCGCCATATTTTAGCGATAGTATGACCTTCCTAGTTGACGTTGTTGGTGTGCCATTAATATGTGTTCCACAGGTGCGCGTATGTTCCGCAGAGTGGAAGCGGGTGATCCCCACATACTTGATAGCACCTTGGCTGCTGTATGCGCTGGGATTACGCGCGGCAGGATGGATGTCTCGGGGTGTATCTACTGTTGTTTCCATCTGTATGTCCTGTGTCATGCCCTACTACGGCTGTGTGATTCCACCAGGTTTGCTATTATGGGTGCCATCTTGTCCGTCGTTTGTCCATCCTTGGGAAATGCCTACTGGACACTGATGTAGGGCTGAACACATTTCACACCTGCCTTTAGCATTACCCTATGGATGCTTTGCATCCTTACTGAGGACTAAGGCACGTCCTGTACCCGCAGCCCTCACTCAGGCGGGACAACGGATTATCTGCCAAACAACACCGAGCCCCATTTTGCATACCCAGGATACCATGGCTGCAACCCCCCACGGTACGCATGACACATCCTTCATGTGTGCGGAACTGGGATATGGGCGCACATGTATGGACCACGGCAGTCTGGGGACCTCTGTTCATATGTCCTGCATGTCATGGGCAGGTATCATCAACCTTAAACACGCTGGTGGTGCATATGTCTAGCTGTGCCGTAGTCACGGTTAGTACTCTGATTGGCCGATCGGTGTATAAAGGAGCAAGCGCCGTAATTTTTGGAGTCCTACAATAGTCACCGATGTGCATTTGTAAAGTGTAGTACGTGTTTGACTGTCACCATCTGGCCAGTGGTATTGACTGCCGCTGTATGTTCCCCAATCGTGGATGTCTGCTTGACTACCCATCGTTTGTATGACATGGCCTATCTATATCCACGTGCCAGTATGCGGAAATACAGCAAACCTTGCGTCCTGCCCATCTTCATAAGCGACAGTATGGAACATATATCGGCAAAAACAGACACTGTCAAATCGATAGACTCCACAGGAAAGGATACTGAGCTCTCTCACCTACTAACATGGGGCATCGTCGGATGCGGAATGCATGACATAGCCGTCCCTTATACACTTCCTTCAGAGTCGGTTTAAAGCGAAATAATCAATAAGCCTGCTCATAGTTAGGTGGACAGTGCCCCAAGTCTTGATTATAACGTCACATATACATATCAGTGTTGCATGCCTTACTTCATGGAAACAATAATACGGCAACAATGTGTTAATATATATACAATATAGGTAAATACAATCAGTATCCGGACACATAGTTGATAATTGTTGTGAGTGCACCTTAGAATGTAGTGTGTTGATCAGGATATTGTATATCAATGTGTATAATAGTAGCATTACGATAACAAAGCATGGAATCAATAAGTACTATTTAAGCATATATTTTACAATTATGAATGTAAATGTGTGGAGGAGACATCCGTAACCTTGCCTGGTTCCACTGGATCACACGCACCGCACTTTCGCATGTCCGGATTGTGGGTTACGCCGCGCACATGCATATCCGTAGTCCATTTATATATGTTTACAGTGTCTGTGTGGTTACGTGTTTTGCGTTACTTGTGAGTATTTTGGTAACATATGTCTGATCCGGTTGTCTGGCGTGTACAGTAAGCACTTACAGCTTTATATATGTAACAGTCTTTGCAGCATGGGCGCTTTCATTACGTGCACATCTATATGTTCTATAGTCGTAATTCAAGCGTGACTGCATTCACGTTTGCGGTTACTGTGACCAGTACCGTTAGCTGTTCGTTGTCATTAATATGCATACCCATGGTACCTATGTACATTTACATATCCCCGCACACACGCGTCACAGGCATCCATTCTCCTGCTGGGAAAGGTGCGGTACTGCATGTTGAACATTCCTAATTCCCCCCCGCTCATGGCCCAGGATGCATATGTCGTCACCGCAGGGCTGTTCAGATGACAGCTTCTTATATCCCATACGCTACAGGCCTTGATTGTCAGGGTGTTGCTGTGGTGCTTTGGGTTTGGTCTTGTCCGCCCACTGTGCGGGACTGCCCTGACCCTGTCTGAATGTTAGATGAGTCACATGGGCGCGTTTTGTCCGTGTCCATGGTACCATGTCACGGCCCCAATTATTACGTAACCGTGTGCGCCGATTGGCGGGTGTACCCGTTGTAGATCTCGTTATACTAATTGCACCACGGTCTGGTCGAATTGAACAATTTACATTACTAACCCTCCGTATGTATGGCCTGTGTCGCAATATTACAAGGGTTTAACATTGTGTGGTGCCTTTCACTGAGCCACAGACACGTCCGTTGCTTTGTTTGGCCCGGTCATGCTGTGCTACACACATTTAACATGGCGGAACAGGTTGGACAGCTCAGCCACGAGGACATCGGGTTATCCGTCGCTGTCTATTATTGAATTAGGGTTACCACATTTCCAAATGCCCAAAGTGGGACATTTTTTGAAGAAACATCAGATTTTGCGGGGCAGAATGCATCCACAGCCAGTATAAAGGACATAACTTCACTTTTTTGCCATAATAAACGGTTATTCTTGTAGGATTTGAGTTGCTTATTCTGTTTCTTTTAACATTTAGGTGTTTCAAATACAAAATAACTGTTTTATGCAACTATTAAAGAAAATAAAGGAAATAATTTTGTCCTAAAATCTCAGGACATTTGCTATTTGTTCAATTTTTTGCAGGACACAACTGCCCAAGAGGACTGTCCCTGCAAAGTGGGACAGGTGGTAACCCTATTATTGAATGTCTATGTGGAGTTTGTTTCACAAAGCGAGACAATGTCGACATTGTTAACGGACATCTCGCGCGAATGCGTCCGCACCGCCCGGGTGGCGTATGTCTGCCTTTGGCGGCGAACAGGCATTATGCTGTGCCATTATGTCTGGGGATATATGGTTTCCTGACATAGATGATATGCCATACTAGCAATGACCCTAGCAATGACCAGCGTCTGGGTGTGGGTACTGCTGTATTACCCACGGGAAGAGTGGCCTTAGGTTAAGTGGTGACCTAGGCAGAAGTTGCCACCGATACCTCACCGCTACCCCCTCCTGGTCTACCTACACCAAATACAGTCTGGAAAGGTGGCCCGGTAGAGCAACACCCTAGGCGGCTACCTGCTTGGCCTATGCCTAAGGCCGGCTATGTGTGTGGTCCCTCGGGCATCGGACTCGAGGAGCGTGCCACGTCTGCCGTGGGTATGTCCATCATTACCCACATCCAGCCCAAGGCAGTCAACACAGCATCCATGGGTCCACATGGTGTCCCAGCTGTGTACTCCAGGAACTCTATGGAGAATTTAACCCACACTTAGGACAGCTGTTTAATCTTAGCCTCACCTCAGGATACGTACCTGAGTAGTAGCACAGGGCGACTGTAGTCACACTCCACATAGATGGAGCCTCCACTGACCCTGGTTATTACCATACCATTAGTTTGACAAGCCTTATCTGCAAAGCCATGGAGATGGATCATAATGGGACACATAGATAAAGACATAGGGGACCCGCATACTTTGGATACAACCCAGTTTAGCTTGGTCAGAGTCAGATCATGCCCTTTACACGTGTTTCACTTTGTGGAATCAGGCACCAAGGCCATTGCTGAGGGTAAAGCAGTCCATACAGCCTACCTCAACCCGGCAGAGGCCTTGACACAATACCCCCCTCGGGTATAATTGATAAACCCGTCATCTTGAATGTAAATCCATACATCGCCATATGGGTTGCAAACTGGCTAAGTCACAGAACACACATGGCCATAGTTGCTGGCGCCATGTCATACTCACAGCCAGTCACAGGTGGTGTCCCATGGGGCTCAGTCCTGGGTCCACTATTTCCAGCATCTACGTTTCCAATGTACACGCATACACAGGGAGGTTATGGGTGACAATGTTTGCAGATGACTGCAAACCGGGTGCCAAAGTCAGACACACATCTGACACAGATATCCTTCAGGAGTGCCTCACAGATGTGGATAAGTGGTACCAGAGACATGTCCTACAGCTAAATGCCAGGAAATGCATAGGCATACCCTTCGGGAAGAACAAGGTTACTCCGAACTACCATATAGGTGGCAATCCACTGAGCACAGAGGGGTTACCAGTGATCTGGGGACACGTGTTGTTGTTAACCGTTCGTTAGACACACATGTTGCTAACATAGTTAGGTAGACCTTCCACATTGCCCACATCATCATGAAGGGATTCACATCTAGATCAGGGAGGTCATTGTCCCCTTGTACTCATCACTCAATAGACCTATGATTGGGTACAATGCCCGTTCAGAATGTATCTGACCCAACACCTGCAGCAGCTGGAAAGGCACCAACAGTTCCTCGACAAACAGATGCAGGGTCTCAGGTATATGTGTTATACTGACCGACTGAAAGAATTCCAGCTGTATACAGTTGCATACCACTTGCCCAGAGGTGACCCGTGCCTGGCATACAAGGCTATGTCGAACCCAGATCTGATGACTATGCTTCACGTAAATAAGTTAGATCCCTCAGAACCACAAGGGCAGCTGCCGTACACCTTGACACTGTCATTAATCGAACGTGTTGTTGGGACGGATTCATCACCCAGACACTCACTATGCTGTGGAACAACATCCCAGTACATGTGAGGGCAAGCACCTCGCTGGCCTTGTGTTAGTGTTTAGACATGGATGTCTGAATTGATTTATTTAAGTAACCTTCTATATGAATATTTACATTAGCACATTGTGAATCTTTACATTTCGTTGGTCTATTTTACAGTAGTCATAATCATACGGTTTATGTGTATATATTATGGTTCATTTATATTACTAGGTGTCTGCAGTTCTGTTAATATATTGGCACAATCCGTAGGACATATATATGTATCTTACACAGTCAGACATTTGGAAAACATTTGATGTTGGTTCATCTTTCATATATGTACACATATTTCTATTTTCCGATGAAGACTGTACCTTTCGAAGCAATGTCTGATGTCCTCACTGTGTGGGATCTGTAACCCAAGTAAGGTTTGTTCGCTTGTCTGCCTTTAAGGCATGTAATTAGTACCTAGCACATCTAATGTACTGACCAATTAATGCTTTTAAATGTAGTAGGTTGGACTGCATTGTATGTATTCTGAATAGGTCTGCTTATGAAGCAGACGAAGTGGTCTCCAATAGACTATGGTGACTTCCTTTAATTCTTGGTGTGCTCTGAGTGGTCACTGACGGTCCCTACAGTACCTCGTCCTTGCTTTGGACTTCATCGGCTGGTTGTCTGTGTTTGTTGTATGGGGAATGTCAACTGTAGTCCCTATGTGTATTACTTGTGTAATGCCTTACTACGGCGGTGTAATTCCACCGGGTTTGCAGTTATGGGTGCCATCTTAGTCATACGCTTGTCCATCCATGTGAATTGCCTACTGTACACTGGTATAGGGCTGTACACATTTCACACCTGCATTTTGCATTCTCCGGAGTATGGTTTGCATTATTAGCGGAGAGTGGCGCCTGTGGTACGCACGTCCCTCCCAGGCGGGACAAAGGATTGCCTGCTTGAAACAACACGAGGCCAGATTCTACATACCCAGACTCCCTTGACTGCAACAGTGGACAGTACCCATTACACATCCTTCATGTGTGCGGGACTATGATGTGGGCGCAGCTGAATGGACCCGATACCCTGGGTATTTCTGTGCATGTGTGCTGCATTTCATGGACAGCTATCATCAACATTGAACACGCTTGCGTGCATATGTGTACCTGTGGCGTGGTGGCGACAATGAGATCACGTGAGTAATGCAGGAAGCTAGCAGGCATTCTGTGAACAGAATTTTGGGTCCTACAATGGACAACGATGTGCATATGTCAAGTTAGATGTTGCTGGACTGTGTCCACCTGCCCAGTGCTTTTCACTGCTGGTGTATGTTCCCCAATCGCGGATGTCTGTTTGACTACCCATTCCACATGGTGCTACATAACCAGGTGATTTAGTACTGTGAACAAATGACATACATCCAAAGATGCTGGTTAGCAACTGCTTCATATAAACCTCAGACATCCCAATGGGACATATCCGTCACTGTATTTCCAATATAACACCACTGGAACATGTTGATTACCTATGTATTCATTTAACCATGTTGTCTTCGTAGGTGGGAATGCCATAGTTTACATATCCTACGTGACGTTGTGTGTGTGCCATTAGTATGTGTTCCACAGGTCGGACATCTGTTGCGCTGTACGGTAGCGGGTGCTCCTCAGTCTGTTGCTGGCAGATTGAGTGCTGTGTGCGCCGGTGTTGGCAGACGGTCCGGCTTTGTATGTGGAATGTCAACTGTAGTCCCTATGTGTATTTCCTGTGTTATGCCTTACAGCGGCTATGTCATTTACCCGGGTTTGCAGTTGTGGGTGCCATCCTGGCCATACGGGTGTCCATCCATGACAATTGCCTACTGGACACTAGTATAGGGCTGTACACATTCCACACCTACATTTAGCATTCTCCGGAGTATGGTTTGCATTATTAGCGGAGAGTAAGGCAGGTGCTACGCACATCCCTCCCAGGCGGGAGAAAGGATTGCCTGCGAAACAACACCGAGCACAGAGTCTACATACCCAGAATCCCTTGACTGCAACAATTGACAGTACCCATTACACATCCGTCATGTGTGCGGAACTGTGATGTGGGCGCAGTTCTATGGACCCGGTACCCTGGGTATTTCTGTGCATCTGTGCTGCATTACATGGACAGCTATCAGCAACATTAAACACGCTTGCGGTGCATATGTGTACCTGTGACGACAATGAGTTCAGATACGCATTGAAATAAGAAATTATTCGATTCTTTCCACAATTTTGGGTCCTACAATGGACACCACTGTGCATATGTAAAGTGTAGAGCTTGTCGGACTGTGTCCTTGTGAGCAGTGGGTTTCACTGATACTGTGTGTTCAGGAATCGCGGATGTCTGTTTGACCACCCATTCCACATGGTGCTACATAACCAGGTGATTTAGTACTGTGGACAAATGACATACATCCAAAGATGCTGGTTAGCAAATGCTCCATATAAACCGCAGACGTCCCAATGGGACATATCCGTCACTGTATTTCCAATATAACACCACGGAACATGTTGATTACCTATGTATTCATTTAACCATGTTGTCTTCATAGGTGGGAATGCCATAGTTTACATATCCTACTTGACGTTGTGTGTGTGCCATTAGTATGTGTTCCACAGGTCGCACATCTGTTCCGCTGTATGGTAGCGGGTGCTCCTCAGTCTGTTGCTGGCAGATTGAGTGCTGTGTACGCCGGTGTTGGCACGACGGTCCGGCTTTGTATGTGGAATGTCAACTGCAGTCCCTATGTGTATTTCCTGTGTTATGCCTTACCGCGGCTGTGTAATTTACCTGGGTTTGCGGTTGTGGGTGGCATCTTGGGCATACGGTTGTCCATCCATGACAATTGCCTACTGGACACTAGTATAGGGCTGTACACATTTCACACCTGCATTTAGCATTCTCCAGTGGATCGTTTGCATCATTAGCGGATAGTATGGCAGGTGCTACACACATCCCTCCACAGGGAGGGACAAAGGATTGGCTCTTGAAGCAACACGGGCCCAAGTCTACATACCCAGAATCCCTTGACTGCAACAATCGACAGTACCCATTACACATCCTTCATGTGTGCAGGACTGTGATGTGTACGCAGTTGTATGGACCTGGTACCCTGGGTATTTCTGTGCATCTGTGCTGCATTACATGGACAGCTATCATCAACATTGAACATGCTTGCAGTGCATATGTGTACCTGTGTCGACAATGGGTTCAGATGCGTATTGAAAGAAGGCGTGAATCTGGTGTGATGTCAATTTTGGGTCCGACAATGGACACCACTGTGCATATTTAAAGTGTAGAGCTTGTCGGACTGTGTCCTTGTGAGCAGTGGGTTTCACTGATGCTGTGTGTTCAGCAATCGTGGATGTGTGCTTGACTACCCATACTGTGTTGTGGTACAGGAACCATGTCTTCCGACACCAGAAACCAATGCTATACATCCAATGTTGCAGGTTAACAACCACTTTCATACCATACCCAGAGGTCACGATTGGGAGGTATTGCCACTTTATTATCGGAACAACACCCCAGACTGTGTACATCATGGGAACTTTAGGCCAGTCTTACGGCCATTTCCAATTGTAATTAGCAGACACATGTCAATACATGTATGATAACACATATTGTCATGCAGAAGTTGATCTATGTTATTTGGACATTGGCTTCTGCTTTTGGCATCCGTTGCTGTGAGTGTTGCCAGTTACCATACACATTGCTTGCTCAGAGGCAGACTACACAATTCTGCGCTGTACTGTGGTCTCCTTTAAGGACCCTGAGCCAGTGGTCGATGGTACGGCAGCGACTGCATCAATCACATTAGCCATCTACCAGTACCTACAGGACTGCATGAGCCAGTCATTCACTTACCCAACTGTGGTTCACTGTACCAATGCCAAGCATCCAGTGTGGTGTACCCCAGCCATACACAAAATGTACAACACGAGGAGGTGGCTACTACAAGGTGGAGCAGACACCTTGTGAGGTGTGACACCCTTGGTCATCATATGTGTAGACTTACACACTGTCATGAAATAGTCCAGGGCACATTCCACAGATATACCTACATGGACCTGGCTAACAATCATACCACCTTCAGTTGCTATGCTGGACACCTGGGAGCTCACTCCCACATATGCTCTGACTGGGTTCACATAGAGGTGGGGTTTACTCAACATACACACATTGCCAACATACAGGCTGACAAGTCCAGTGAGGACATCTCCACACCCTCGACCACACATGAGGAGATGTGTGTACCAGTGGTTTGTGGTCACCAAATGTTCTGTGACACACAGGTGGGACATGCTCTCTCCAGGGTAGTGGACATAGCATCCATGAGACCAGCTGGTGACCCGCTGTGTACTCCACTATCTCGGTTATGAATTGGACCCACAGTTAGGACAGCTATTTCTTTGTAGCCTCACCTCAGGTAGGGTACCCAGGTTGTGTCACATGGCAGCTGTAGTCCCACGTCACAAGGCCAATACCTCCACTGAGGCTGGTTATTACTGTCCCATTACCCTGAGGAGACCTATCTGCAAAGACATGGGGAGGGATCATACTGTGGCTCGTACATGACTGCATAGGGGACATACTTACTTTGCCTCACACACGGTTTGTCTTGTGCAGGGCGGTTCATGCCTTTAAAGCATGGTTGACATTTTCGGGACAGTCGCCGAGGCCACTGATGGGGTGTTGCAGTCCATTCAAGCTACCTCGACCTGGCAAAGCCCCTCATCACCTTACCCCCCTCAGGTATCGTTGATAAACCCATTGGCTGGGATGTGAACACGCACATCACAGAATGTGTTGTAAACTGTCTATGTGACACAACCCACACGGTCATAGTTGCTGGCAGCATATCAGACCTACTGCCTGTCAGAAGTGGTGTCCCATGGGGCCCTTCCATGTGTGCACTCCTGTCATACACCTACATCTTCACGGTACAGGCACACACAGGGGTGCTATGGGCAACAGTGTTTGTAGATGACTGCAAAACAGGTGCCATAGTGGGACAGACATCTGACACAGATATCCTTGAAGGGGCCTCCCAGGTATGCATATCTGCTGTCAGGGACATGTCCCACAGCTAAATGCAACGTCATGCAACATCATACCTGTGGAGAACTACTAGGTCACCCCATCCAGCATATAGGTGGCTGTCCACTCAGCACAGGGGTGATTACCAGGAATCAGGGGACAGTGTTTGTCGGTCACCATTCATTCCACACACACGTTGCTATCGTGGTTGTGTGGGTCTTCTACATTGCCCACCTGTTGGTGCAGGGATTCACATCTACATCAGGCTAGGTCATTGTCTCCTTGTACCCATTCGTGTTACACCTATGATCTACTACATTGCCCCATTCAGACTGTATCTGACCATACACCTACAGCAGCTGGGAAGCCCACATAGGTTGATTGTTGTACAGATGCAGGATGACACCATTTTGTGTAATGCTGCCCCACATGTAGGACCCCTGCCACATCACGTCACATACCTGCTGTTTGGTGTTGACCTGTGCCTGACATACAAGGCCATGTCAACCCATATGTCATGTGTATGCTTCACCTACTGTATCCGCATCCCTCAGAATCACTAGGGCAGGTGACATTTACCTTGTCACGGTCATTCATGGGATGTGTTTGGGTGACACATATATCACCCAGACACTCATTATGCTGTGGATCTACATCACAGTACATGTGAGACAGACATCCTTCCTAGCCTTGTTCGCAGCTATGTTGTCCATTGGATGGAGAATTGCAGGTATAGGCCAGGGATTACATCATTATCACTGCTTGTCGGAGATACAGCAATATCATGGGTATTTCATCTGAAGCACAGAAGGTTGGCAAAGTCATCCTAACTATGGTGTAGTATTATGGCTGGGCCTGGGACGATGGCCTACCCTGTACCTATGGACGTGTGAACCTATATTCATAGTTTGTCACATGTACAATTGTCTATCCACTATAGTCTTTCGCCACTGTATATTTCTGTGGCACATGATTGTCCTCTGTATTACATGCAGGTATGCTGTGTACGTTGCACACACGTCACAGTTGATGACAGTGTATCTGTGTCCCTAACACTGTGATACTGAGGACTACCACACATCCTTCACAGCATTACATGCATATGTCCATTCTATTCTTCTTTGGCCTATGGGGGGGGTGTTAAGGCAAACATTACTCAAGTCCCTGTTTGTGCATGCTTCATGTTGGTGTTTGACCAGGCTCCGTTGCAGTCATGTGTTGGACAGTAGTGTGTCTGTGTGTTTGCCATGTGTTTTATTGCCAGTACATCTGTGGGAGGTGTAGTTGGCACATGTTCCTCTTTGCAGGGACACCCATCCTGGGGTTTGTGTCATGCATCTGCACTTGGCACGTGCCATATGTCCTGTACTATTCCCACAGTCGTGTATGCCTTCATGCACTACTACTGCGTGTTACTGGCTGTGTGTATGTGGTACACATGGACATTGTGATGTTTGTCTTGACCTATTCCCATGCTAGAACGTAAACATCTGTCAATTAAGTCTTTTAAATCAAACTGTAACACTCATTCGTATTTTCAAAATGACACTCATTAACACAGGAAGCTGGGATTAATAACATTTTAGTACTGTGCAGCAGGAGGCAAAGGAGTATGCAGTCAAAGTTTAGACATTTGTTCAACTCTATACATGTTACATCTGTATGAGCATTCTGTATACTATCATCTTTTGCACACATTAATGATGTGGTCAGTCACAAGGCATTTACATTGCTAGAGTACAGAACATTGTATTCCTACAACAGTGCTCAGGTAATGCTTATTACATGTTTTCCCATGAGGATAGCCCAACCTTGCGAGCCACATATTCAGTTAGACTGTACTTTGGTAAATTCTGCTCTGTCACGGTTCCAACACTGTTCATATCCAGTCCTCACTCCGTGTCCTACTAGGTTCCTGTGTCTCTCTGCTGAGCAGCTGTACTCTGTGTTACAGCTCACAAGCCTATCCTCCTCAGTGGAAGGATGACAGATATACCTGTACATACATGTATTATTCTGTAACCGAGCAGATGAGTAATGCTGACTGACATACACCTGCTGCACTGGTTACTGCTAGGGTTAGGGTTCAATCACACTGCAGCTACACTACAAGCAATTACATGCATGAGAAGCTGTACTGCTATATTGTCAGGTAGAATAATATGCATTATACACTATTTGCTTCTAAAGTTGCACGTCATATCTATGTTTAAATATGTATTTTGCTAACATTCTCCCTCCTTTGATTGCTTCTACTCTATCCAGAAACATATACAACATTATTTCATTCCCTAGCGTCTTCCTCTGTGGAACGTTTAAGTAGGCAAGTAATTTGATGTACATTGCAAGTAGGATTGCATTTTCTATTGACAAATACCACTACAGGTCTTGATACATAGTCTCGGTACAGGTATGTCGCCAGAGTCCTGACTAATACTTACACGCACAGTATACCGCACTAGACACATGCTCCCAATATGAGCAGAACAACACAAATGGCAATCATGATATTCAGTATGACTGACCCCATCCACCCAATGGTTTGTGGAAATGGTTGGCAGTGGGTTTGGGCCTGGTTCCGCCATGGATGACACCTGCTATATTACCTGTAGGTGGGCGTTGCTTTTGGTCTCTTCATGTGGTAGTTGGACACAGCGATCTTCTTCAGTAAGCGCGCGTACCAATTCTCAGCCACGGTGCAGTCGTGCACTATTACATTTTGTGACACAACAGTTCTCATTGCATCCAGTTCATCAGTCACATGTTCAGGAGGCGGGAAGTCACATTCATCCTTCCTCCGACAGGTTTGATAACTTCCTCTGTTCCTGATTGATTTCACTACTCCAGAAGCTGGGGTGTTCCAGCCCAGGTTGTGGCGCTGTCACTGAAGTCCATATGAATCGATATTCCTTTATCTCTTGCAGAAGACTGACATGTCAGAACAGCTTCCATTTCACCCACTGGATTAGTAGGTTTCTCGACTGTGTTCCCAGTTCTTGAGCTATATGTGTTATAGTTCGTTTAGCACCCACAGGCAATTGTCCAGTATGTCATGTGACTGGAGCCAGATAACCCAAATAACAACTGCGGACCAATTCCCAGGTAACCATTGATATGCTTATTTCCCACAAACAACATAACAATATTCTACTTTATTACTGATGCGGGTTACCTCTGCATGTAACAAATTCCTGTCTCTAACAGAGGACTGTTTATACAATTCAGGATGTTTCTGCACATCCTTCAACATTGTTCTCATGATGTTTCAATACAAATTAGGAATGGTGCTGCAAGTAGTACTGTGATCTTTGGCTGTTATATGACATTCATAAAGACACAGTTATGTTACAAATACTCCCACCAACTGAAACTGTATCATGTTTATGATAACATACAATTCCTTTTAGCATTGGCTGCAATAGGTATATATGCATATACACATGCAGACAACAATATGTTGAAGTACATTCTCTGTAACACATGCACTCCATTTATTGACATAAATAATATGAATGTGCACAGACAAACAAATACAGTAGCTGGAATAATAGGCTTTGCAGAAGAGGAACAGGTCAAATGACACTGTATCACATCAAAATTACCATTGGTACTCCGTACATAAACATATTACGACATCTGTCCACTGTATAACGTGCTAAATACCGATTACAAATTAACCAGAGTGAAGTGTCGGTAATGACTAAGGCAATAGTATGCTGTTGAAGCAGATATAAAACCCAATACGCATGTGTAAGTGCATATGGCCAGGAAATGTATTGGGCAACGGACACACAGATGTATGTATATGTATATATATATATATATATATATATATATATATATATATATATATATATATATATATATATATATATATATATATATATATATATATATATATATATATATATATATATATATATATATATATATATATATATATATATATATATATATATATATATATATATATATATATATATATATATATATATATATATATATATATATATATATATATATATATATATATATATATATATATACACAAAAAATATATATATATATATATATATATATATATATATATATATATATATATTATGTTACATTACAGCAATTACAGGTAACATATGTTCAGACGGACATATGTTAGTGAGAGGTCCAATAAACAAATGTTTACCTCCCACACCTCCCCAGCTAGGCCTGTGAGACATACAGAAACGCAGTAAAGGTAAATACAATGCTGCTTTCCAGACCACCGGCAGGAAAATACCAGTGGGAGAGATCTGCAAGGTCTACACTTTAAACATGGATCATGGGGTCTCTTGTGGGACACCAAAAATTCGCCATGCAGGCGAACCTATGATGATCGACGCGGCCAGGATGTAGCTGTACATGGAACAGTAGGTTGTGCAAGTCTGATAACACATGGGGTGACAATATGTATGACATCTGTCCTGAGACGGGGAGAGTAGGCATTGTGTAGGTGTGTGTTCATACCCCAGTTGTGCTCACAGTAAGTATGAGTCATGACTGCTGTAGAGGAATGCCAGGTAGGGGAAACATGGGCATGCAATAATGGGCCTAAGTGTGCATGTGTTGGTTGACAGAGATGTATTAGGCCCACCCCGTGGAAGTAATTAATATTCCTATGTGGGCACAGCAGATGCTCCCAAACCTGAAGAGCATATCTACTGGATAGTCCGTAAACCATTGTGGGAACACATAGGGAATATATCAGTGCCCTGTACCCGATTATCATGGACATCCATGATTACGAATCAGAATCTAACATAGTCCTAACTAAACCCTTCCAGAACTAGTGATATTAGGTCGACAGGTGGCAGAATACACGTAATGACTAATGACAACATGTATGAGTCATAAACAGCATGTACCTCAACAAATGTGAATGAATACATATGTGCCAACTTCCAAATTCACAAGCAGAGACCTCAGTAGGAAAAAACACTTTAATATGACCAGCAAAGCTTTCAGATACAATCCTTTATCAATACTAACATGCAAGAGTTCATACTCTTTATATATAGGTCGAAAAAGTCACATGACCGACAGCCAAAAAATCACATGACCTACATCTTTAAATACACAGTATATAAAAATGCAAATACATAAATATGAAATACATATTCAAGACATATGAAAACATAAAAAACATATAAAACATATAAGATATCTGTATAACAATATATAAAATACACATATGTGTAGGTATATATTTTTGTATATCACAGCCTAGTCCTGCTAAGCTTAACCAATATTGGTTTAATACTAACCATACTATTTAGGCCAGGTGAAGAGTCACCGGCCAGTCTCAGTATCCACCCATATTCTTTAATTTCTAAAGCATTGTTGATATCCCCACCTCTAATGGAAGGCTGGACACAATCTATGGCCCTGAACTTAAAAGTATGCTGCTGCCCGCACTCCATAATATGTTTATATAGAGCATTTCTATCTACACATCTCCTAATGTCTGATTTATGTTCTGTGATCCTTTCCTTAAATTTTCGTGTAGTTTTACCTACATAAAAGGAATCACAGGCTTCACAGGTAGCCAAATACACCAAATGAGTTGTAATACAAGTTGCTGCTACATTAAACTTATATGTAATCCTATTTACAGGATGTACAAAAGAATCACTCTCTTCACAAATAATGTCCTCACAGCAGGAACAATTATAACATTTGTATGTGCCAGGACTGCAAGAGATAGATGTATTAATATTGGTAGGAAAATCCTTATAACACAATACACTCTTAAGAGTTCTCATATTTTTATGAGCAAAAAAAGGTCTATTACCTAACATTGCTTTCAAGTCATCAGAGGCCATTAGAATTATCCAATAAAAAAATGGGATCTATATCACTTTATAGAATACTCACATTGTTGAACCACTATTAATCAAACCCACTTTGTTGAAACCTGAATTTATCGAATGGCCGGTTAATTGAATTAAGGAAAATTGGTTCTAATATTGTTTTCCTAGAGGAAAGTGTTGGAAGATAGGAAGACAATATTAGAACCAATTTTCCTTAGACGTTCTATGAATGTGAGGGAAAATGATAAATCAAGCTCGCAAGAAACAATGGTAAGATACGTGACCTCTTATAGTATGAACACACCCCTAATCAAACAAATTATATGTAAGAATTGGATAATTCTAATGGCCTCTGATGACTTGAAAGCAATGTTAGGTAATAGACCTTTTTTTTGCTCATAAAAATATGAGAACTCTTAAGAGTGTATTGTGTTATAAGGAATTTCCTACCAATATTAATACATCTATCTCTTGCAGTCCTGGCACATACAAATGTTATAATTGTTCCTGCTGTGAGGACATTATTTGTGAAGAGAGTGATTCTTTTGTACATCCTGTAAATAGGATTACATATAAGTTTAATGTAACAGCAACTTGCATTACAACTCATTTGGTGTATTTGGCTACCTGTGAAGCCTGTGATTCCTTTTATGTAGGTAAAACTACACGAAAATTTAAGGAAAGGATCACAGAACATAAATCGGACATTAGGAGATGTGTAGATAGAAATGCTCTATATAAACATATTATGGAGTGCGGGCAGCAGCATACTTTTAAGTTCAGGGCCATAGATTGTGTCCAGCCTTCCGTTAGAGGTGGGGATATCAACAATGCTTTAGAAATTAAAGAATATGGGTGGATACTGAGACTGGCTGGTGACTCTTCACCTGGCCTAAATAGTATGGTTAGTATTAAACCAATATTGGTTAAGCTTAGCAGGACTAGGCTGTGATATACAAAAACATATACCTACACATATGTGTATTTTATATATTGTTATACAGATATCTTATATGTTTTATATGTTTTTTATGTTTTCATATGTCTTGAATATGTATTTGATATTTATGTATTTGCATTTTTATATACTGTGTATTTAAAGATGTAGGTCATGTGATTTTTTGGCTGTCGGTCATATGACTTTTTGGACCTATATATATAAAGAGTATGAACTCTTGTATGTTAGTATTGATAAAGGATTGTATCCGAAAGCTTTGCTGGTCATATTAAAGTGGTTTTTCCTACTGAGGTCTCTGCTTAAGAATGAATACATATGCCCTGTGACTGCCATTGTGTTAGGTTAATAGAACCAATCATCTAAATGTGTCCCTGAGGGTGTTATGCAGTGTCCCTGATACAGTGTTCATTCTTCCCCATTCGTATGTGAGGTCTGCTAGTGACGGAAAGTGCATATTCCGCTAACTACCTTAGGTAGATGATAGCATAATAGTTTGGGGTTACCACCTGCTCTCCTTTGTGAGGGACGCTCCCCTCTGGGCAGTTGTGTCCTGAAAAATTAATGTTATTATGGCACACGGCCTGTGCTTTCAGGCAAATAATCCATATATTGTCTGTAGTGGTTGCATAAAATGATTTTGTAGTATCTGAAACATCTAGATGTTATAGGAAACATATTAGCAACTATAATGCTACAAGAATAACCTTTACTTATGCAAACCAGTGAAGCAGTCAATTTTCTACTGGCTGTGGGTATGTGTTGCCTTGCCAAATCTGACATCTCTACATATAGGTCCTATAGGGCTGCCACCTTTCCAAATGTCCAAAGTGGGACCTGCTCCATAGAAATGTCAGACGTACCAGGACAGAACACCTACAGGCATGCATAGTACAGAAATATATGTATTAGCACAAATCAAAGCTTAGTCTAGCAGCAGTCAAGTTGCTTATGCTACTTCACATAACATATAGAAGTGTCATTTATACAATAACTGTTACATGCAACTATTAGAGAAATGTAGAATATAATATTGTCCTGTAATCAGGACATTTGCTATGCCTAGATTATTCTTGCATGACACATACGCCTAATGAGGGACTGTCCCATGCAAAGTGGGACAGGTGTTAAGCCTAAAGTCTCACTTCGGCCAATTTAAAAGGTGGAAAACCTACAATAGGTATGTGGTAGCATGACCCAGCAGACGGATGTGGTTCCCAAAACACATTTACTTGTCTGCATTGCAGAGTATTGGTTCCCATGTATTAGCCAGATGGGAGCAGATTGTATGAGGAACACGCATATAATATGATTAACTCATTGGACAGTCCACCGATTCCATACAGTTGAACGCCATGCCATCACCTAATGGTCAGCCATACCCGATACTGTAATCATGTAGTCCGATGTAATAGGCATCACAAGGGATAGCGCCCTCCCAGCGTGAATGACAAATGTAAGCACCAATGTCGGTGCATGTGCAAGTGAGGGAGCGAGCGGGTGTAAGCATGTTTGGCTACCAGTATGCGAGTATTGCACTGTTAAAGAAATGTGGAGTCTAAACAAGTATAAGAAGCTGTAACCAGAGGTCAGCAGTGCTTAACACTGCGCAAACCTATGCACCACCGCTCCCAACTGCTGCAATGTGCCTTACTCACTTAGTATCCAATGGCCTTTTTCTGGCCGCAAACAAAGAACCGTCCTTTGCAAGTGTTGGTAGCAACACCCTGCACACACCGCTAATCTGAATTACCAATACACCATGGCAAACATACAGACAATAGACAGTACCACACACATGCCATACAGTGCAGTCATCCAACAGTATAGCAATGTACCGGCAGATATGGCCGGACCACTGGTGTTTGCAGACCTGGCCATCTTGTGTTTAAGTGTGTGAGCATGCCTAGTATGACTGTTACGCATGTTGTCAACTGACATTACCGTCTTACCTTCATGTGTTTGAGCATGCCCAGTATGGTCAACTGGATCGCATGTGTTACATGTCCAGGTAGTCAGTACTGTGGTGCCGACCCCTGTGTTGTACACTGACAGGTGGCATGATTGTGTCTGCAGGGTATCCATTGGTCATGTGGCATTGACTGTTGCTACATTTCTGCACAGCATGGGGGGACATCCAACTGTATCCACATTCCTACACAGCACCGGGGGGGAGCGCACATGACTGCTAAATGTGTACGTTGGTAGGGGGGCACAGCTGACAGTTGTACACTTTTGCTACTACTGTACTGGTATGTCAAGTACTCCATTTCAGTGTGTGGACCTACCTAATGTGCTGGCTAGAGGCATACCAATGTACTCCAGATCTTAGCTTTAATTACCAACATATTGGTTTCAGACGTCCTAGTCTTCACAACCTACATACAACTGCCTGGCCTGCTGTAATCTGTCTGTGTTTGTCTGTGGGGGGTGGGCTCATCCATTGGGCATATTCAGAGGCCATTGTACAGCATTTGTCTGTGTTGGTCTACACCTGTCCAGCTGGTAGAGACTTGTGTGGGCTGTATGGATACACATGATGTTCAGCCCATAACCCGCAGTAGATTAGGACACCCTGTGTACTACTGGCTACTATTGTGACCCTGGTATGTGCTACAGATGTCATGGTACCACTATGGACGTGTACTGTTTGCTGCCCTAACATTTGGCCACCAAATTCCCTTGCATGCTCACATCCATACCATAGCTACAGGTAAAAACACATTCTAATACAACTGCCAATTGGTAGGTTGATTGACTTACCTTAAGGGTGTGCCAGACCTGAGTGTGGTGCTGGAGGGCTGCCTATGTCAGATGCACACAGTGCACTTCCTATACATGGCTGAGCGCAGGTAGTGTCATGTTTGGCATCCCTTTTACTGTCTGTGCGAGTCAGAGAGGGTGACATTCCCTGGGTACCTACTGTGTTAGTGCATATGCTATGCGTTGCCTCTTTGCCAAGGCAAGGTCATACTGGGCACGCCTCCTTTCGCCTACTGTGTCCGGCTCAAGTAGTTCCTCCTCCGAGTCACTCTGTGCCTGTACAGGCCTTGGCATTGGTGGGGGGCTGTGTAGCCCTGCCCCATGCTGTTCCTGCTGCAACTGTTTCCGCAGGATCATATTGTGTAGCATAGCACATACCATAACAATTTGGGTGCATGTAGCTGGTGAATACTGCAAGGCTCCACTGGATGTGTCCAGACACCAGAACCATGACCTGAGCATCCCAAACACATGCTCAGTTATATGTCTTACCTGTGCATGTGCCTCATTATGACATAGTTGTTCAGGTGTGTGTGCATTTCTGATGGGTGTCATCAGCCACGGCTCCAGTGGGTACCCAGCATCCCCTACTAGGTGACCATAGGGGATGTCAATATTGACAAAGGTGTGGTACAGCTGCATCAGATGCCATATATCGGAATCATCATTGCTTCCAGGACAGCCAGTACACACATTCAGTATAATGCCCTGGGCATCGCATATGACCTGGCAGTTGATGGAGGGGATGCCCCTGTGGTTAATGTAGGCCCTACCCCGCTCACCAGGTGGTGCTTTGATGCATACATGCGTGCAGGCTATAGCACCCACTACCCCAGGGTAGTCTGCCATTTGGTTGAAGAGACGCATATTGCTGGTCAACACCTCACATGTGTTGAGGAAATGTACGTGTTCAATGGCATGTGGTGACATGGCATCTAGGAACTGTGGAATACTCTGGATGCAGATGCCTGTGTGATCCCCATGATATCTCCAGTTGTGCTTTGAGAGGTACCTGTGGCTAGTATACCTAGGCCTACATATACCTTGGTATCCACTGGGATGGGTTTCCCATGGCCTGTTCGATGTGTCAGGTGTGGCTGGCACAGCTCAACAATCTGCTGTAGGAGGTCTCTGTCCATCCCATAGCGCTCCACTATCTCCAGCTCATGTAGCCCCTGATAGATTACCCTGGATCTGTAAAGTCTTCTCTGTCTCTTCTCTCAGGGTTGTTCGGCAGCATTCACATCCTCATCACCCTCAGCCTCCTGCACATGTTGGTCTATGTTGCCTGCTGCAGCCCTTCTCATTTTGTGGGATTATTTCGTAAAATTTCCCCGCATGTATACACCAGTGGTGTAGAATGTGGAAAAAAATGTATGTGTGGTGCTTGCTCACTTTATCGTAGTGTTCTGGGCCGGTCTGGGCCTGTAATCTGCTGATTGTGCTAATTATCACCTGTTTGCGCAGCTTGTTCACCTTGACTACTATCCTATTGCTTTTGTCCCTCCCAATTGCACTAGGCAGGTATAGACACACCCCTAGCTTAGGCGTGCTAAGGCAGGAGCAATCCCAAGACACAGGGCTCCAATGTACGTACAGTATGCCTGACACCCCCCCCCATGCTTTCACCTATATTTGAGTCCTGCACCCAAATATCTATACACATACACTCTTGGGATCTGCATCACACCCTGGGGATTCACTATTTTCCACCTCATTTGCATAGTATTGTCTTCTAATGCATAGTTACATGACCCATACTGAGCCTCCAAAATAATAACCACTGCTTACTGTCGCACAGATCCGCACACAACTTGTTAAAAGCACCGTATTTGATGTCCCTTGTTCTTCCCAGCAACAAAATAACCAGTCTCTACACACCTCGAACCCTGCACACCACAAACAACATGCTTTACCACTAAGTCATGGCAGATATACATCCATCCAAGGTGATCACGTACAGATCATCCAGCACAGGCATTCAACAGTATAGGACATGTATTCCATCATGTAGATTTATGTGTGCTAATGTCCATATATATATATATATATATATATATATATATATATATATATATATATATATATATATATATGTATACATATATACACACACATACGTAGATATAGAATATATATCACAACAGTGGACCACATGGCATCAAAGCATTAGACAAGAATGAAAAGGAGACCACATGTGCCTCTTGCATTATGTACTAGTGTTACTATCAACGCAAGTGTGTTTCGTTGCGTCACACAGGTCAGACTGTATTAAGGGTAAGATTAGGGCTGCTGACATTTACTCACCAGACCTATTGGTGAATGTATGTGTATGTCTTGCCAACCCTGTCTCTTGGGCGATTGTGACATTTATGGACACTGTATAGGAAAACAACAAAACACACTCAGTACATTCTGGAGCTAGCCACTCACAGATACCAACACATAGAATATGACTGCCAAACACATGCAACGGAATAGAACACCTACCTGTCTATTCTATCACACTGCAGGATTACACAGTTACAGAATGCGCTACTGAGATTACTGGGACACAGTACTCCCAGAGGCATACTTCTAGGTGGGTGACATCATCAGCAATGAAAAAGACGCCGATAGGGATTGTATGGAGTATGAGCAGTCTAAAAGCATTATTCTGTCCCCAGACAGATGGAAACACACACAGTTGGCATGGCTGGGATTAAAACACAGACCTAACTACCTTATCACACTATAGCATTACACAGTTACAGAATGCGCTACCGAGATTACTGGGACACAGCACTCCCAGAGGCATACTTCTAGGTGGGTGACATCATCAGCAATGGAAAAGACACCGAAAGGGATTGTATGGAGTGTGAGCAGTCTAAAAACATTATTCTGTCCTCAGACAGACAGACAGACACACACACACACACACACACACACACACACACACAAAATTGTCATGGCTGGGATTAGAGCACAGAACTAACTATTTTATCACACTACAGCATTATGCAGTTACAGAACAAGCTACCGAGATTACTGGGACACAATACTCCCAGAGGCATACTTCTAGGTGGGTGGCATCATCAGCAATGGAAAAGATGCCAAGAGAGATTGCATGGAGTGTGAGCAGTCTAAAAGCATTATTTTCTTCCAAGGCAGATGGAAACACACAATTGGCATGGCTGGGATTAGTACTCAGACCTAACTACCTTATCACACTACAGCATTACGCAGTTACAGAAAGTGCTACCGAGATTACTAAGATACTGCACTCCCAGAGGCATACTTCTAGGTGGGTGACATCATCAGCAATGGAAAAGATGCCAATATGGATTGTATGGAGTGTGAGCAGTCTAAAAGCATTATTCTGTTTCCAGGTAGACGGAAACACATACACAGTTGGCATGGCTGGAATTAGAACACAGACCTAACGACCTTATCACACTATAGCATTAGGCAGTGACAGAACGTGCTACCAAGATTACTGGGACACAGCATTCCCAGAGCTATAGTTCTAGGTGGGTGACATCATCAGCAATGGAAATGACACCCATAGGGATTGTATGGAGTGTGAGCAGTCTAAAAGCATTATTTTGAGCTAAGGAAGATGGAAACACACACACACACACACACACACACGTACACAATTGGCATGGCTGGGATTAGAACACAGACATAGCTACCTTATCACACTACAGCATTACGCAGTTACAGAATGCACTGCCGAGATTAGTGGGGCACAGTACTCCCAGAGGCATACTTCTAGGTGAGTGACATCATCAGCAATGGAAAAGACACCAATAGGGATTGTATGGAGTGTGAGCAGTCTAAAAGCATTATTCTATCCTCAGGCAGGCAGAAACACACACACACACACACACACACACTTGGTATGGCTGGGATTTGAACACACACCTAACTACTTTATTACACTATAGCATTATGCTCTTACAGAACGCGCTACCGAGATTACTGAGACACAGTGCTACCAGAGGCATACTTCTAGGTGGGTGACATCATCAGCAATGGGAAAGATACCGATAGGGATTGTATGGAGTGTGAGCAGTGTAAAAGCATTATTCTGTCCCCAGGCAGACAGAGACAAACACACGCCAGTGATGTGATCAGGACAACTGTCTATCTATGGACCACTATTACAACACTACATAGATACAAGTTGCACCACAGACACTACACCTTTCAAGACTGTCAATATGACCTTGTAGGAATGCAGACATCGACATGGATGCTGGCAGTTACGATGTACATACCTGTGAACCAGTGTGTTCAATGTAGGAATCCATCCTGAAGTGGAATATGGCCATCTGTTGCCTGGACGACCACTATCGCTATGCAGTGTTACAATGGCCATGCCCATACACATAGAGGTACATAACTGACACAAGGTGTCACTGGGCATGCTCACACACTTAGTAGCACATGTCCGTTTGGAATGCATTATGTGTCCATCTACACAACGTCATACTGGGCATGCTCACACACTTAGTAGCAAAGGGCTGTTTTGTATGCACTCTGATTCTAAACACGGAAGGGCACAGTGTGTAGATAGTTGCCATTGTTAGCATAAACACTGCACTACATATATCTGACACCGGTCTTCTACACAACATCTGCTGCTGTCCGTCACCTTAGATGTACCAATCTACACCTGGCACAGTACTACCACCCGTGGTGATGTCCTGCCAGGAGTAGCTACTTTGCCCATATAGTGCCATTCATAGACGAATATCCTGAGACCAGGTTAACACCCTGACACCTAGAGGATAACTGCATTGTATGTGTATGCTAAACAGTGCTAGATGTCTAGTGTTTGTAATCACAGCTGCCAATCTAGATCCAACAATGGTGAATACTGACATCTGTGCAGTGAGGAACACCTGGCTGAAGGCTCAGTTGTGCACAATAGCACTACCACCATATACCTCGTATACAGACATGTGGGCCATAACACTGTTAAGGACCTCTCCAGGTGGTGGTGTCCCCACGTACATGAAGACCACTCACATGTACTGACCAGTACACCCTCAAAAGCCATCACAGATGTATCAGGTACATATCACTGTGTCAAAAGCCGCATTCTAAGATGTAGCCCTTACACATCACCATGTCCTTGGACCAGCAACATATATGCATACATGTGTTAGAACATATATTAGTACAACACCATGTGACCCATGATCAGTGAACTGTACCTAGCTCTACAGCAACTGTGTAGAATACCCATATACTGACACAGTTGCATCATGTGTTATGCAATGCAATGATACCACTGTTCGTAACCAGGCCGGCTGTACACATAACAGGGTCCATGGGTCATATACAGCTGTAATAGATTACTGTTGCTGTACACCAGTAAACACACTCATGTTTGGATATGACCTACATGTACCTGCCGTGGATATGTACATGCCCCCCCACACACAACACATATGTACATAGCATAGCTGTTGCGGTCCTTTGTGCAGACAGGTGGCTACAGCAATTACACACATGCACATGGAAGGTAGGTCCATGGCTGTTGAATGCTAACAGTACATAAGGTGTGATAGCAATGTTGACTGAGTTATTCCCTCTGTACTGGTTACTCATGACAACTATCATATCATACAACAGTGCATGTGTCATGTATGTCATCACACATGTCCACCAACTGCAATGCCTACAAACATGGCTCAATGACAGGAATGTAGGACCTACACACATGTGCATTTAGTGGTGTGCATTCAGCTACCATGTGTGTGCAGTAGCTGATGTTTGCAGGTGATCTGTGTCTTACTAGAACATGCAGTTGCAATGCAGCCCCAACATTCCCAACTGCATATGGTAAAATACTGACAGTACAGTAAGTTGTACATCAGGTATGGATGGATGTGTGGACATAAAGTGGTGGGCCAACTTTGCAGATGGATGTTTGCTGAAGACAGCTCACAGGTGTATCACAAGCCACCCTATCATAACATGTGCAAACACTAAGCTATGTTTCTGTTAATTGAATGGGAAGACATACAACCTACACAGCGGTCAGGGTGTCACTGACTGTAAATCTCTTGACACATGTAACACTTAAGACCTCCCGTGTGCATATATCAATACAATTGCCAAAGGTAGCATCGGTACACATTGTAATGCGGGCAATACTGCTGCATGTCTGTCATACGTATCATAAGATAGCAGGTGTTTCATTCACAGTACTGCCATGTGTGTTTGCTTGTGCGTCCATATATGCCACGTATGGTGGGGAATACATCCCAATTGTTACACACCCCTGTACAGTGTTGTAGAGATCTGTATATACTGCAGTGCAGAAAGCAAGACATAGGCAGGGGTGGGGTGTGTATCACACACATGTGAGCTATCTGTTTGTGCATGACATAGGTGCATTCAATTGTGGACTCCATGGTGTGTGTGTGTGTGTGTGTGTGTGTGTGTGTGTGTGTGTGTGTGTGTGTGTGTGTGTGTGTGTATGTATGGCTGTCTGGTCCATGGAGTGAGGATGTATGTTACCATAGTGAACAGATAGGACACCTAACCCCTCCAGGTGATGCAATCTACTACCCTGTTGATGCATTTGATCTTAAGCATTACTGACTACCTGTACATGTTCATTCTCTGTGTTGCATCATGTGGGTGCACAGTACTGTAATGGTGATTACCACATAGGCAGGGGTCCTCACCTCAATACTATCAAGTGTGTGCGTGTGTTACAGTGTCATTGACCACGTGAGTGTGGGCGTATTACTGTGTCTGAATACATGTGTGTGAATACCTGTGTGTGTGTGTGTGTGTGTGTGTGTGTGTGTGTGTGTGTGTGTGTGTGTGTGTGTGTGTGTGTGTAGTTGTGTGTTCTCATCCAGTAATGTGAATGCGTATTACTGCTACCCAGTGAGGCCTCAAGCTATCAACTGGCCTCTACCCTTGTCATCAGCTAAACCGCTATGTAAACTCCCCGCCCCATGTAACTGTACCTGTGATGTCACCTGGTATGGATGTCACATCTCTAGGTACTGTAGCTTAGTACACAGCTCACATGCTCCTGGATCAGTAGATGTGTAGATATCTTTGGAATGTCAGCCTTTCTAACAGTGAGGTTGAAGCTACGTATGGCATGCTGGTATTGCCATACATGCCTGTGAGTAGTCCACATTTACACATGGGAAACTGCAAACACTTGTACTCAACGGCACATGCAATTAGACCTGAAGGGGGAAAGCACGACATCATTACCAACATGCTGTTACTGTTGTTACCAAGACACATACTGTGAACAGAAAACAATGCATTCTAAACCTGTACTACATGGTATGTCTGCTACATGTCAACAGTACACAACAATTGTAATCTACACTTATCTCCCTATTCTGTTCACCCTGTGCATCAGACCATATGAGCATGTCCCTGCACCGATGGTGTGGATGACAGGGATGCGGCACAGGCATCATCATATGCACATGGTGATAATGTTTGCCAGGGGCCTAGGCTGCAGCAGTGGATGACATCATGTGTGTGGGTTAGGGCCTGTGTGTGACCATGTGTGGTTGTTATGCATGTGAGTGTTGCCATGCCCTACATATGTTTCTGGTGTGTGTGTGTATGTGTGCACACAGTTCTGCCATGTGTCTGGCCTACACAGGGGTATTATTGACAGCTCCAGACTGTACAGACCAAGATTCACAGCTCACGGTGTCCAGCCATGGACACGCGACCTGTGCCTGCCAGGGGTTACACAGGCGTGACCTGTGCCTGCCAGGGGATACACAGGCAGTGGTACAGATTGGGTAATGTCCAATGACACATGTCCACTGGAACCGTGTACCAGTTGCGACCATCCAGGGCCACGTCCACGTGGCCTGCTGTGTCCTGGTGTGGACAGCGCAGCACCAGCTGCACAGCTGCTGCTACTGCCACTATGGGAGCGGGCATGTGAGGTAGCTCATTCAGATAAACCTGCACCAGATGATGTAGCTGGCCTACAACCACATGCCCTATGCCTCACTCCTACCAGATGTTCCAGCACAGACAGCTCACGCTCGCGGATTGTCATGCCATGGTCAAGGATTCCAACCATGTCACCCAATCGTCTGTCCAAAACATCATCAAGTCTGCTATTGAGCATTTGCCAATGCCTGGATGTTGTCATTTAAAGAATGGATAGCAGCCCTCTGAAGCCTCTGCCCTTCTTTGTTCTGCTGTTCAGCATGTGCTTGTGCCACCATTACAGTCTGAAACATGCGTCTGGTGACACCAGGTGCTGTGCTCTGTCCTGCAGGGGTATGTCAGCCAGAGGTCCTCCTATGAGCAGCACTGGCCACATGACTGTGTGGCACATCTCCAGTCATTTGACTGACACCATGGTGTGAATACACACCTTCCATAGCCACCACACGTTCCTGTTCCAAGCTACCACATGCTAACTGTCCTTCCTCTATGGCCACTGATGATGGGGTATGTGTTGGCATGAGAACTGTGTGTGGGGATGAGGAAGATATAGGTGGAATGGCAACCAATGGCACAGATTCAGCCCCTGACAACTCTGCCTGTGCCTCAAGCATATGTTCATCATCACTGCTAGAGTCTGTGGGGACACTAACATCAGATGGACCGCTGGAGGGAAACGCACCTACAGCACCTGTGAAGGCAAACAAAGACTCTACATTACAATACAGAGACACACACACACACACACACACACACACACACACACACACACACACACACACATACACACACACACCATGCATGTGATTTGACAGAAAGCATCCAACATGCATGTGATACAGTAGATGGCATGCAGCTCAGACAATAATAGTGGTAGTTATCATATATCCTTGGGTTGCACACAACAGCAAGCATGTGTCATAGCAGAACCCATGCATTTCACACAATCATGGTAGTAAGCATGCATCCCTGTGTTACACCATGTGGACCAGCACAGGTTAACAGTACACAGGGCTGATGTGAGGCATATGACCTTGACATTAACATGTAGTATGACATGTAATCTGCTGATGTGTGCATTGACATGCATGCATGTTTGAAACAATGGTGTCCTGACACATGCACAGTGGTGCAATGGTGTCACATTGCAGTGTTGTCTGTACACCATACAGATAAAATGCACTTTTAGCAGATGTGCATGACTATTGAAGGGTATTATGAGGCATCTATATTGCTATACAGTGTGAAGTACAGACACAGTGCCATTGCATGGAATCATGAGGTGTCTCTATTCCTATACAGTGTGAATTACACACACAGTGCATAGCCATGACTGTGTGCATACACAATACATATATACTGTGGATTGTGACCCACATCACTGAGCTGTATACACACTAAACCATGATGTGTAATGTATGACAGGTCACCGAAGGACATATGGATGACACCTCTGCACATCTGCTGACATATCTTAGCTGCCTGGCAACCATGTCCACACATGGCAGACTTGTTAATACACCATGTCCCACATGACATTTGTGTACCACACACATGAGGTGCATGGCTGACAATGATGTCCAACAGCAGCAAGGGAAATGTACTGTATCTGTGGCCTGATGTGGTTGTCTGTGTATGTATGTGGATGCTGTACAGGTGACTACTGTCATGCTGTGACACAGTCATGATGTTCAACACATCTTATGTGGTCAAATTGACGCCTCCACAAGCTGTGCACAGGCTTGTAGGATGTCCAGTGTTCCACATGTGCAATATAACCATTCAATAAAGGCTATAGTTAGACCATGTGTATCCAATGTACAACAGAGTGTACACACAAACACATCACATCTACTGTGTGTTGCTACATGTCTCTGGCTATCCTCCATGGCCATGTGTCAACATGTGTTGTCCAAACAGTTGTGATGGCCATCTATCTCACATGTCTGTGTTGTCCCATATGACAAACACCCATACATGTCAGATACTCCACTGTCCACAGGGTTATGCAGACAAAGGGTTGTATGTTTGGTATGTGGGGTATGTTTTACGTGATAGTGAGACAATGTTGCAGCCAGATCACTACATGTCATGGACATGTCAGATGGCACATCACAATGTGTGCACTCATTGCAGGGGCATATTCCACAATGGTGAATCCTGTGGGCTGCCCATACTCCAGCTCACTGTGTAGTACTGTTTGTGTACCCCACATGTGTAGTTCTGATGTATAGTACATATTTTTACATTGAACAACACCTCCACCGTTGTATGCACAGCTGTACACACATCCAGCAATGAGAGTTTCTGTGGTTTCATGTTGGTGTTTGACTTAGTTTGTAAGTATTGCACATGGGTAGCCAGTGTGTTGTATTAATGATGCGACCTGTATATTGTGACTGGACCATACATTATGTGTACATGTGTTAACTGGCCACATGGCGAATAGATCTGTGCATTAACATGCCTGATACTTATAACTGTCTCACCTGTAATGACCTGCTGTCTCTGCAGAATGCCAGAGGTACCTATATAGGGGTGACACAACAGCATGATCATTATCCATGACTGTATGACAGCTACAGGGTGCAATGTGCATGTTAACACAGTCGCCAGTACAATAGGATATACTATGAAGTATGCACATGTGTGCATACACAGAGTAGCATGCTATAGTATGTGGTATGTGTGTATACATGCCTTGCATATCATGTTACATTACATATTGTACAGTGACACATGCAACTAAATGGGATATAATAGTTCTATGTGCAGTAGTGACTTACTAGGCAACTCCAGGCTTGGTAGTTGAGAGACACCCACCTCTGTGATGGCAGATAGGCTTTGTGGATGCTGTTCTGATGGTGTCCCCAGGTTGGCCAGTAGCTCCTCGGTACGTGTGAGTGGGGGCTGGGTTGGTGGCCCACCACCTGTTGAATCTTGTTCCCTGGCGATTGCATTTGCACACTGTTTCGCACATCTGATCAGGTCCATGCAGTGTCTGCGCACCTGCTGGTATGTGCGGTTAAGGCCATCCACATCATTAACTCCCTGTGAAGTTCCTGCCACAGGTCATCATGCTGCTGTGCATGCCGTGGCACATGGCTAAGCAAGACATCATAGTTGTCTTGGAGGTAAGGTATAAGGGCCTCATCCTCCAAGTGGGTATAGGCTGGGAGCCTTGCTCGAGGCATATCTGGAAGACATAATGATGGAGACAGGTCACAGTATCTCAGAGATGCACAGAGATACAGCTGCACATACATGTGTATTACATTTAGTACATATGAACAGTTGTTTTTGCAAATCTTCATGACACTGACACCACTGACATGTTTGTGTCACACACATGTGACACCCAATGGGGATTGGATAATGTCACCATATATGTGTGTCACCTGATTACATTGCTCATACTTCACGTGGATGCTGTCTTGATGTGGGCATGTCTGTTTGCCTGTACTGGTGTTCTTACATATCAGCACATGCCTGGATGTGTTCACATTAATGCTATCAACCTTGATGCTGTGTATATGTCATATATCAACACATATACTGCCTTAACGGACATGACCTGTGACAATGCAGACATGCACATGGAAGCCTTTACATACATGTGTTTTGCCATATACATCTACATGGCACTGTACAGCAGTTCAACATCCTGTCACATATAGCCTGTGTTGCACATGTGATACACATGGGACAATGGCTAGCCGGATGGTGTTTGCAGGGATGGTTATCAACTATAGCATGCATGGCCAAGGGAATGTAGTAGTCTGCATGCCCTGGGCCATGTATGAGTGTAGGATGTAAGGTTTTCTAGCTGTAGCTGACAGCCGTGTTTCTGGCACCAGGTGAAGCAGTGCCACATAACTGATCCAGACGGTTAATGATACATCTACCATGCGGTCATCACACCATATCTGACAGAGGTGAAATATGAAGCTTTGTTGGACAGGGTTGCATAGTATGGCATAGGGATCTGTGCAGCATGTGGCAATCCTTGTACTATGAAGGTGGATGTCCATGACATATGTATTTCAGATCAGGATATGTACATGTAGCATGTCCAACATCACAGTGTTGGACATGTCTTTATGCAGGGTAGGCATGAGGATTGTGAAGGCTGGTGTCACCCATCCAAACATGGGCAATACCCCTTAAAGGTGATATGTGATCTGATATTGGTCACTGGAGTGATGTGTATGGCTGTACAATGATCTCTATGCTCATGGATGACACCCTGTCATGACTAGTGTTGCCTCTTATGACTACCTAATAGGCTTGGGTGACGTCACTAGCTCAGGGAGGTAAACTGCACAGCAGCATCCCTTACACACAGTGTCCATTATGTTGACCGCTGCCTAGGTGGTAGTTCATGGGTACAAGGTTATTAACCTAGCTGTGACAATGCAATATGCAGCTGCAGATTGTGCACATATGTCACACACCTCACCCACAAAGTCCATTCTGTATGTTGTCTACAACACTGAGTCAGCTATTGTTCCTAGGTCATAGCCATTCACATACTTACATATGCAGATGCCTCCCATTTGTCTATGTGGTATGGGCTACAATGAGGGGGAGTACAATGAATTAACCCTTTTGTACTGTAGCTGCCACTGGTGGGATATGCACATATTGCTCAGACACATTTTGTAGTGTTAGTTCTGTCAACTGGCAGAACACTCCTGTGACATACAAAGGTACATCTAGTATACTGAGTGTAGGTGGAACACAGTATGGGTGATGATGTTCTATGACCTGTCACAGGTATGATATGCAGTGTGAAATCATTAGTACTGTCATCTTCATCTGTACTGCTACAACATATATGTTGATTAAGTTTCATGGACTTTCAGACCAGACTCAGCAGGGTAATAGTACAGTGCCTCCCATTATGAGTGGTGTCTCCACTTTGTGGGTTGTGATAACTGTTGGTGTGCACCATTCAGTGTTTTCACAGACTGACATGAAGCTATGTTTTACATGATGTGTATGTGTAGAGCAAACTGTTTTGCCATATGTGTATGATAAAACCAGGGATGTGGACAGGTCACATGCAGCCTGAGTGCACCTTGTACCATCATGGTTATGGTTACAGGGGCTCTGTAGTGTTCATGGATATGTGATTGTGTACCTGTTGAGGGGGCAGTGTGTTTATGTTATCCGACACCCTATCTGTATTGCTTATTCATGCTCAGCACTTGTTCAGAACATGTAAGCACTTCATGAGCTACTAATTACTATAGCACTCAAGTCCTCCTTATTTCCTACGGGTAAACACTGTTTCTACTTACATTTCCCACTTGCTTAGAGTAAAACAGCTGTTCTACACACTTTCCTCACATATTTAGTGGGAAATAGTTAAATATTCAGGCATGTCCAAGTGTCAATTCCTAGTGTTGTCGCCTGTCTATATGATGAATATGAGCATCATGAGGCAATACAGAAATTGTCTCGTGTACACAGTCTATGCTCCCCTCCTAACACACAACACTACAACCTGTGGGAGATGGTCATATGTAGCCATGTTGGAGGTAAAGCTCTCTCCAACCCAGACTGAACCTGACAATCATGTGCGGATGTTAAACGTTTGTACCACATGACACTCATCACATAGTCTCACTAGATCTCGACCACCACAGGCCACACATAGTAAGACTACAACATTTGCAGAGCCTCTCAATACTACTCTGTCTAGGCAACAGAGAACTCCAAAGCAGAAACAAAGGCAGCTCCCATCATCCAACACAACACCAATTACTTATAGCCTACAGACTCAGTGTGCCCATCAACTACAGCCAATAGGGCGATATAACGTACCCAACACACTAGCCATAGGTAACTCTATAGGCAGTCACACTGATTTCCCATTCAGCAGGCTACACAAGGTGATAGTCACTTTCAGCTGGCTGTCGGGTAACAGGGTCCGGAACATAACCTATGTACTCATGTCACTCCTCAACAGGTAGAATATGACTGTGTCATTCTCCATGTTAGTGTGAATGCCCTGAGATGTAACTTCCTGGGCTACATGTACAGAGACATGGAATAGCTCTCCGATCTTGTAGCCCAGGCAGGTATCGCCCTAGCCCTGAGAAGCATTCGGCATTCATCCAGACTGATAATGCAGTACAAGGACTGAATTATTCACTTCTGTAGTTGGCTATGCTTCTGGTTTCATTCCAAGGGTATCCAGTATCTGTCTGCTTTGAATAACATGGTCGACAGAACACGATGCTTTGGCACAGATGGCCTGCACCTGTTGGCCCTGGGATTACGAATAATGTCTAAGGCTCTTGCTGCTCCTATAGTGATTGTTTTAGGCATGGTTCAAATAACATATTCACCACCATAACAGGAACAGGCAAGCAAAACCTGAGGGTAATGCTACTCAATGCTTGACATCTTCATCTTAAATGCACTCACCCGAGGCACTCCTTGTAATGGACCACTTCGATATCTCTACAGTGACTAGGATCTGCTTCTAGGCTCCTGTGAGCATCCCTGCACTAACAGGCTATTACTCAGACCACACCTTTCAGTCATGTAACCAGGACCAGAACACCCACGATGGAGGTGTGCCCTTATTTCCCAAGGATACACACACCTCCAGGCTGGTTGCTTAGCAGAATGCATCAGAGGTAATCCAAGTGCAACTAACTGTGGCCATAACTGCTACACAAATTGTAACTTGCTACAGATTCCAAACCATACCCCACGGTTAACGGTCCTCACTTCTTGGTGTACTGGAAATAGGGTTCGAACAGAAAGTATTGATGTGCAACTGACACTACCCCACCATTAACTGGGATACCTACTCATGTACCGACACATTTGGCCAACACTTTCTGGGATTCATAACCTCCAATCATCTGGATCAGCCTATCCACACCACCTCCAGGGCCAACAATATCCGAGACTTGGACATTACCAACATGTGTGACTGGTGTTCCACACCTGGGATTATCTCCTTGTTGGTCAGATCCGAACGTACGCTAATCACCCTTGTTATCCACATCCTGGCACCACCTTTTACAGAAAACACAGTACAATATTTCTACAAACCCAACTTCAGGTTTCTTATGATAGCAGTAGTAAACGTCATGACATATGTGCAGATGGACAATACAGTTACAACCGCTGAATCATACACAACTGCACTTAATTAGCACTTACACGACTGCATGGATCATGCTATCCCAAACAGAGACATGATGGTACCCACCAAAAAACGGACACCACTCTAGTGGTCCACTGCCATGGACATAATGTACAACAGAAGGAGGAGACTGTTGCAAAGTAGAGCACAATCCCTTGAGTGGGGTAGCTCCCTGGTCAGCCTCAGCAGGAATCTGTGATCCCTTATCACACCCTCTAAAGCTAGCTACGTAAACATTACTGAGACTCATTCCAAAGACTACCACAAAGCATTCTAGAGGTATGTCACTACTCTCGATGACAATACCCACATCTGCTCTGACATATGCAGTTAGGCACGAACATTACAGAACCGACTGATATTGGCAACATCCTGGCAGATAGGTTCAATGCTAACTTCACACCCCTTTCACACCCTAAAGGGCCCAAATCTATACATGAACAATGCAGCGTCCCTGCGGTCACAACTACGCAGTTCAAAGGTGCACTCTCTAAAGCCAGGAACACAGATTCCCTGTGACTTTACAACATCCCAGGCTGTGATTTACACAAACTTCAGAATGAAACGGCAGCCAACTTGGGCACTAAATTCACTAATAGCCTTGCATCAGACATTGTGGCCCCTGAATGGTGCACAACAACAGTTATCACACTCCACAAAGGTGGCGCCACAATGGACCAGGGGAACTATTGCCCTATACGCCTGACTAGACTGTTCTGCAAGGCTATGGAGCACATCATCATGGATCTCATTCCCAGAGACATTGGTGACCTCCAAATCTTTGATCCCATCCAGTTTGGATTTGTTAGGGCCAGACCATGACTCCTAAACCTGGTGGAGTCCTTTGAGACAGTTACCAAGGCAGTAGATGAGGGTAAGGAGGTCCACACAGCCTACCTTGTCCTCTCAATGGCTTTCAACACCGTTCCCCATTCTGGTATTGTCAACATACGCATCCACCTGAACATCAACCACTATGTCACAAGATGTTATGCAAAGTGGCTCACAGACAGAACCCACACAGTGAGGGTTTTATGCTAGATTTTTGGATGATGCATTTTTGTTATTCAGGGGTAACTCTGCAGAAGCTGATGCCTTTATTACTTCAATTAGTGCCACTACGGCTTTTTTGAAATTTACGTATAAATTTTCTAGTACGGAAATTGACTATCTTGACATTAAATTGTCAAAAAATATTTTAACTCAGACGTATATTTCCAATATCTACAGAAAGCCAACGTACTGCAATTCTTTTCTGCATTTTTCAAGCCACCACCCTTTTAAACAGAAAAAAGCCATTGTAAAAGGTCAGTTGGTAAGGGCGGCTAAGATGTGCAGTACGTTGGAAGACTTTGAGAAAGAATGTGATTTCCTCTTTGAGTTATTTAGTAATAGGGGTTACCCAATTTATCTTATTTGTGAACTCATCTCGGAAGTACACACAAAGAGAATTAATGGGTTCTTTAAAGCTATTTTAAGTAAGGACAACTTAGTAATGTCTGATGTCCTACTATCAAGCTCTTTGAATGATATTACCAGCATGGACAACACACAGGTTAATATACCACTCCAACCTATTCAACTCGATCTATCTTTGAGTTATATTATGACTTACAGTTTTCACTCGAAAGCTATAATGTCTATTATACGTAAGAATTGGGACTTTATTACAAGTAAAACCTCACTTACTGATAAACTTGGTGTGACCCCTAGTTTTGTGTTCAAAAGGAATAATAATTTGAAGGAGTTATCACAAAGGAATGCTCCAAAAATTTTTTCCAATAGGAAAATAGGTATGTTCCCTTGTGGCCTCTGTAATAGATGCCACAAAGTTAGATCAGGACAAACCTTTTCAATAAGGAATAAAAAATATACTATTAGAGTCCCCCTCAACTGTGAAAGTAAATCAATCGTCTACGTGGCATTTTGTGACTGTTGCCCATCTTTCTACATCGGTAAAACCGATCGTAGACTCCGTGATCGCATGTATGAACATCTTTATGCGATCAGGACGGAGAATGAAAACAACGCACTGGCTGTGCATATTATTAACCATCCTGGGCACAGTTTTTCTTTTATGGCAATAGACCAAATACAGGGTAATATCAGGGGGGGCCCTATCCCACTACTCTTAGAACTTTGTGAACTTGAGTGGCAACTTAGAACTGACGCCTTCAACTTCCCGGCCCTAAACGAGAATTGCAGTATCTCTTCAGTTTTAAAACTGAGAAGTTATTTTAGATGAGTATATTACGTTTTCTGCCTTCTCATTTGTTGGGGCCATTATTAAATTATTAACTTATTAAACTAGGTAGAATTTTTGATGGTGTCATTTACAGTTGTAACTTCTGCCCTCAAGTATTAAAAACATTACAAGTTGTAGCTGTATGACTTAGAACTATTTAGTATTAATTGCACTTTTTCATATTTCCTTGGCTACTGCCAACATTGTTTATATTACGTCATATATGCTTTTATGTTTAAACAAATTTTTTACAACATGTTTTAACTTAATACTTTTTAATGTTGATTTGATTCTATTTATGTGTTTTGATACCAACAAAATGTTTATATATTTTACACATTTTTATGCACCTTTAACAACAACCTTCATTGTCATGACATCATTTCCTCTTGGATATGTATTTAAACTAATTAAATTAATTAAGTTTTGTATTCTGAAGAAGCTGTGTCAGTGTACACGGCGAAAACGCTGTATTAATAAATTTTGCGTTAAAGGGATTTCATTTCGTCTTGGGTTCCTGTTAACCATCATCTCTATTACATTTGCTGGAGCAAGGAGTCCGTACCTACTTGTTTTGATATTTACTGTTTTTTTCTATTTTTACGTTTTTCCACACAGTGAGGGTAGCATACCCTAGTTCCCACTGTAAATCAGTTACAATTGGCATCCCCCAGTCCTCGGTCATAGGGCCCCTCATGTTCGGTATATGCTTCTCTGAGGTACAGGCTAGCACGGAAGGACTTACCCTGAATAGGTTTGCAGATGACTGCAAACTAGGGGCCATGACTGATTCACCAGCTGATACAGACACCCTCCATAAGGGTGTCACTGAGACGGATACCTGGTGTCAATAACATGGCCTCAAGCTGCATGCCACATGGTGCATAGACATCCCCTTTGGATTACACCAATCACCCGCTGACTATCACATAGGTGGTAGTCCCCTACATTCATAAGACATAATAAGGGATCTTAGAACTCAAGTAGATAGCACGCACTCCTTTGATAACCATATTGCCAAGGTGGCATGGATATCCTTCTATGTAGCCACCCTAATCTGTAATGGGTTTGTAGCCAGAACAAAGGCAGCCATTGTACCTCTCTACTCATGATTTACGAAACACATTAAAGGGTACAACACCCCATTTGGGATGTACCTTACGAGACAACAGCAACGGCTTTAAATACCACAACATTACCACACCAAGAGGATTACTGACCTCTGAAGGATGACGTATGCAGCCCAACTGGGAGGAGAGGCTGGACTCTGCCCTTCTGAGCTGGGAATTTCTGGTTAAAGGTTTATAGGGCCTGCATATTTGAACTGTTTTTTACTGAATTTTGTACACCTTGTTTGCTGTAGCATAGACTAGATCCAGGCCTGCTGAATCTAGCTTTGTTTGTAAGCTTGTTGTTTGTTTGCTTATTTCCCTGAAATGCTAATTTCACCTAAAACGCAGCTTTTCAGTGCTTCTTTGGATCCTTAGTGATATCTGCATTGCTTACTGTACTCATTTCCTTGTTTCACTTGAAAGAAAGTTACTGTTTGTCATTTTTGCATTTAAGTTACCTGTAACACATTGCATTTAAGTTACCTGCCACTTGTTCACTAAGTCAGCACTAAAAAATTAAAAGCACTACATCCTCACAAACTCCCCTTGAGTACCTTGTTCCCCATTGACCCTTTTTTTCAATTATAAAGGAATTCCCAATACTATTCTAGCATGTCCAAAGGTCAGTTGTCAATCTCCACTCTAGTCCAGCTGGTGAATCTGGGAATCTTGAGGCAATGTTACAACTGCCTCGTGTACACAGACAACCCTCTCCTCCTCCTAACAAATTCCAACACATGTGAGAGATGCAACCATATAGCCAAACTGGAGGCTAAGCTCTCTCAACTCAGTACTGGCGTAACCAGTCAGGAGGAGAAGGAAACCACACTCACTACAATTCCAGTCTCACATAGACCTACCACGACAGCAAACCAAACACATAAACACACAAAAACATACTCGGAGGCTCTAAATAAAAATCTGCTTAAGCAGCAGAGACCTCCAAAGTAGACACCCAAGCAACAGCTACTCCAAAACAAAACACATGCAACACATAGCTCACAAAGCCAGTGTGCTGAACAGTCACAGCCCTTAAGGCTAAACAACACACCTGATACACTTGTAATAGGTGACTCTATCGTCAGGCACACTGATGTCCTGCTCACCAGGCTGAACAAGGAGAAGGTCACGGTGAGCTGCCTGTCGGGCGCTAGGATCTGCCACATAACACAAGCACTCAGGTCACTCCAAGGCAAGTACAAATATGACTCAGTCATTGTCCATGCTGGTGTGAATGACCTGAGACGTACCTCCCTGGACTACATGAAAAGAGACATAGAGGAGCTCACTGAGCATGTAGCCCAGGCCGGTATGACCCTGACCTTGAGTAGCATCTTACCCTCACCAAGAATGATTCCACAATATGAAGACAAGATGATCAATTTCAACAATTGGCTTAAGTATTGGTGTCATTCAAAGGAGATCCAATGCCTGTCAGCCTGGGATGACATGCTCGACAAGCCATGATGCTTCGCTAGGGACAGCTTGCACCTGTCACCCCTGGGCTTTTGGATATTGGCAAAGGCTCTTGCTACCCCCATAGTGCCTTTTTTAGGCAAGGCTCAAAAGACAAACCCACCTCCATAGGTATCACAAGGGATAAGAAACTAAGAGTAATGCTACTCAACGCCAGAAGTCTAAACCTCAAGATGCATGCACTCAAACTCTCCTTAGCATGGAGAACATCGATATCTGTGCAGTAACAGAAACCTGGTTCAAGGCTCCCGAGAGCACCCCAGCACTACCAGGTTATACCTCATACCATGCTTTTCAGCCCCAAAACTTGGACCGAACCACAAAGGAGGGAGTATCAATATTCGTCAAAGATACCCACACCTCCAGGTTGGTGGCAGAGCACGAAGCATCAGAGACTATCCATGTGCAACTAACAGTGGGTAAAACTGCCTTCCAGTTTATAGCCTGCTACAGACCACCCTCCCAAACCCAGGAACCACACTCGGCCTTCCTGAGAACACTGGAAAATATGAAGGTCTCTCCAAACACCATTATATTGGGTGACTTCAACTACCCAAACATAGACTGGGAGCATTACTCTAGCTCCAACACCCTAGCCCAAAGGTTCCAAGAATTTATAAACTCAAATGCTATGGAACAACTTGTTACCACTCCCACAAGAGGGAAAAACATACTGGACCTGATCATCACCAACATGGGGACTTTATGCTCCAGACCAGAAGTGTATCCCTCACTGGTAAGATCAGACCATAAACTAATCTCACTGGATATTCACATCCCGAACCCACCCCCTGCCCAGAAAACCACAGTGAAAAACTTCTCTAAAGCAAATTTCACGCTCCTCAAAACCAAGATGGAATCCTTCAAAGCCCCCGGGCCTGTGGAAAATACGGCTCAGACTGCAGAATCCTTTATAAACGCATTCTATGAACACCTTCAGGAATGCATGGATCTTGCAATCCCAAATAAAATCAAGACCCAATCCTCCAAAGGCAGACGTCCTGTCTGGTGGACCCCAGCCATAAACAAACTATACAATAGAAGGAGGAAGCTACTACATGATAGAGCAAAATCCCAAAAAGGGAAGGCATCTCTGATCAGTATTAGCAAAAAACTATGAGCACTCATAAAATTGTCTAAGGCCAGCTTCGAGAGAAAAATTGCACAGGACACTAAGGATAATCACAAGGCTTTCTATTGTTATGTTAGGAACCTGGGTGGGAATTCCCAGATATGCTCAGATTTAGTCCAAAATGACAAAAAATACACCAAACCCACATACATTGCCAACATCCTAGCTGACAGGTTCAGTGCAAACTTCTCCCCCCCACCTAAAGGGCAAATATCTATCCCAGCAGAGTGCTGCCCCCCTGACATCTCAGATGCTCAGGTAAGATCTGCCCTCTCCAAAGCAAAAAACACAGCATCAATGGGACCAGACAGTGTCCCGGGCTGCGTCCTGCATGAACTCCAAGAAGAGCTAAACCCAAACATAAAACTACTGTTCAATCTCAGCCTTACTACAGGATATGTACCCAAAGACTGGCGTACAGCAACAGTGGTCCCTCTCCACAAAGGTGGTGCCTCAACGGATCCTGGAAACTATCGCCCCATAAGCCTGACTAGCTTGGTCTGCAAAGCTATGGAAAGGATCATCATGGACCTCATAAATAAAGATATTGGGGACCTACAGACACTGGATCCTACCCAGTTCGGCTTTGTTAAGGGCAGATCCTGCCTATTAAACCTCGTCAATTTCTTTAAAACAGTCACCAAGCCATTGACGAGGGGAAGGTGGTCCACACAGCCTACCTGGACCTTGCAAAAGCCTTCGATATAATACCCCACTCAGGCATTATAGATAAGCTCACCAGCTTAAATATAAAACCCTATGTCACTAGATGGGTTGCAAACTGGCTCAAGGACAGAACCCACATGGTTAGAATTGCTGGAGCCATGTCAGACTCCAAACCAGTTACAAGTGGCATCCCACAAGGCTCAGTCCGGGGATCTCTCTTGTTCGGTATATATTTCTCAGAGGTACAGGACAACACGGACTGTGGCTGACCAAGTTCGCAGATGACTGCAAACTGGGTGCCATAATCAACTCTCCAGCCAACACAAGCATCCTCCAAAAGGGCCTCATAGAAACAGACAACTGGTGCCAGAGCCATGGCCTCAAGCTAAATGCCAAAAAGTGTATAGTCATCCCCTTTGGCAAAAACAAAGTTCCCACAAATTACCACATAGGTGGTAATCCATTAAGTACAGAAGACGTAATTAGGGACCTGGGGACCCAAGTTGATAGCAACATGGCCAAAGTGGTTAGAAGAACATTTTATATAGCCCACCTAATCATGAAGGGATTCACATCTAGATCAGGGGGAGGTCATCATGCCTCTTTACTCATCCCTCATCAGTCCCATAATTGAGTACAATGCCCCTTTTGGGATGTACCTTACCAGACACCTGCAGCAACTGGAAAGACCCCAAAAGTATCTCACCAAGAGGATCAAAGTATCTCACCAAGAGGATCAAACAGATGCCATATGCTGCCCGGTTAAAGAAACTCCAGCTCTACTCAGTGGCATACTGCCTGCTCAGAGGCGATCTGTGCCTGACGTATAAAGCCATGTCCAACCTGGAATTAATGGACATGCTGCACCTCAGAAAATCCAAATCCCATCGAGCTACGCTCGAGACTTGAACCTCAGCACTGAAATAAATAGGACATGCTGGAGGGACAGATTCATAACCCAGGGGCTCCCTTCACTCTGGAATAAAATCCCAGTCCAGGTTAGGCAGAGTCCCTCATTGACTCTCTTCAATAGGAATCTTGATTAGTGGATGGGAGATCGTAGGTTTACCCCGGGTATCACTTCTGTGTCACTGTTAGACAGAGGCACAGTATACTAACCTCGAAAAAGGGCATAGCAAAATTAATTTAAAATGGGTGGTGAAAGCCAAACACACTCTGGCTAGGCTTATAAATGCCCTAGAGCAGATAGCCTAGTATGAACCTATGAATCTATGAACTACAGAAACCCCAATAGTACTCATTTGCATACTGCGTACTCAGAGGTGATCTCTGCTGAACATACAAGGCTCATGCCCAAAACAATATTGATGGATATGCTCCATATAAGCAAATGCCACTGAGAGCCACATTCTCTGGGATATGTACCTAAATGCAACGATGACTAGGACATGCTGGAGCAATACATTCCTGACCCGGACACTCACCATGCTTTGGAACATGATTTCTATGTACATCAGGCAGGGACCCTCACTAGCACTCTTCAAGAGATACCTCGATGGGTGGATGGGAGACAGATATGTATGCCAGGGATCACTGCTGTGGCTCCACTGTACAGAGGTGCAGGAAACGAATGGCTCTGCTGTTCAAAGGCACAGGACCCTAACCTAGGGAGGTGCCACAAGTGAAAACACTGTCGTTAGGCTTACGAATGGACTTGGACAGACAGCATAGTACCTAACTATGAACCTATGAAGCTATTACATGTCCTTTGTGCATGGATAATTGACTAGCTCTTCCATTTCAATTAGCTATCATGCTGATACGCTGTCTGGTGACTACAAGTCATCTGTATCCTGTTATTGTGTATTGTACATGCCAATAGACATACCTGACAGTAATGCGTTGTAAAATGTTAGACATATCTACCTACAATACTGTACATTTCACATTTTTGCAACAATATCCCATAATGCAAATCATAATTGCACAGCAGGACCACTTTAGACATGTTATTCTCAGTTATATGCCCATACATATGCCTACTGTTACAGTATATCAACATATACTGTCCCCTGTTATGGCACGTACTTGTTGGACAAACCCTGCCACTGATAGCAGCTGGAGTGGAATTCTTGTGTTTAAAGTCCTTATGTAGCATCCCTTGTGGTGTATGAGGTGTTTATCTTGTGGCCCACAGCAGTACACACAATTTCTATGAGCATTACTATGCTCAACAATACATCACTACATAATACCTTTTCCCACTATATGCATTGCGTACACTTTCATTAATACAGAACAGGCACTACATACACTAACATACTGAGTGTTCTACATACCTTCTTAGTAGTCTGAGTTGACGATAATATCAGTCCTATTCCTTTTCTGTTTTAACGGTTTTCTCGTATATACATACGTTTTGAATGTATGACAAGCCATCATTTTATACGTAGATACCAGTAACATGTGGTATCCTGACACTAGTTGGTGTTCCAGAGTAGATGATTACATGCACATTGGCTGTGCAGCTACTCCATTAGCCAATTACATGGCAACAGTGGGGTATAATTGCATACTCCACTTGGGCATTGTCCTTTTGCCCTACCTTCAAGGAAGATGGCCTGGATGTGTTGTTTGTGATGAATTGCAACAGCTATATGGAGAAACACAGAGATATTTTAACTTCATGGCCCCCATGGATTGTGTGTAACAGCTAGAGGATGTAGTTCTACATGTAGGTGTAGCTGTTATATCAGCCGTCTGATACGGGATTATTGCAAACAAACCCTGTAACATCGGCGTCTGTTCCATTGTACAACAGCAACAATTTCACATAGGACCATTATAGTGTGTCTCTCACAAGGTATGTTGAGTCTTCTGCAGATGTCATAGAATGAGTGGATGTTTGTGATGTTATTACAGTCTGTATTGCAATTGTTTTGGGTGTGGGGGAGATGTAGGTGGGTGTACATAGGAGATGAAGGTGTGTAGGAACTGCATTTATACATATTCCATATGTGTGTAAGGGCTCCTTCCCTAATTGAAGACCTATCATTTAGTAGACTAATACCATGGTTATTACAGGCTTATTCATTAAGCCATTGTTAATTGGTTCCTATATAGCATGCAGGTGATGTTGGTCCTTCAATCCCTTCGGAAATACATAGGTATGTAATGAAATGTTGCTACTTGAAAGCTGTCTCATGTATTTCTGTCACATATATTTACACTCATTGGAGTTGTGTTGGTGACTGTTACGTTACACAATACTTTGAAAATGAAGACAAATAGTTCTTTCTCTCTTTCAGTGTTTTTTATTATCAACAGTACACACGTGCAGGAGCCTCATGGAAAGTACCAGGGAGGCTCCCAGAACAAAGGAATAAACAAGCTTATATGCTGGTGATATTGCTGACAGTACAAAAATATAAAAATGAACCAATTAGATCATTATACAGGGCAATTAATCAATCAAAGGTTTACCCGTAATCATAAGACAATTAACATCATCATATCTCTGGGCAAAGAAAGAAAATCGGATGCACTTCCATAAAAGGCACATTCCCTACTTTCAGACAGACTCTTGTTTTTCAGTATTTTCTCGTTGCTCAGAGTTCATTCAAAGTTCACAGTACACAGTACATTTTAATACATCAAACTGTCACATACTCAATTCCCCCAAACACATGCTTTGGCTGTTCATATTCTACAATCCCCCATTTGATGCTGTGTAAGCATCACCATTTAACCTATCATACATTTGTCCCAATTCTAGCATAACCATTCTACTGGTCTTTTCATTATTAGAAAACATTGCCATTTTATCATCTACATTCATAGCTGTAGGCATATAAAACTTAGGCACTTTCTTCACAGTTTTTGAAGACATTAATTTCAAGATCAGTGCTTTGATTAGGAATAAGACAAGAAAAACAACAATTGCTAATACTGCAGTTAATAAGATCATCTTCAACCGTCCACCTCCCCAGCCTGAGAACAGGTTGGTTAACCATTCCCATGTTGAACTATCGGCCTCTTTGGCCTTTGAGAGTTCGGAAATTCTTTGAATCAGTTCAAGATGACTTTCAATTTCATGCTGATTATCAGGAATAAATGTACAGCATTCCTCCTGGATTAAAGCACAAGTTCCTCCTTTCACCGCTAGGGTGAAATCAAGAGCCATACGGTTTTGGAATACTACAGCTCTCATAGCAGTCAGTTCATCAGTCACTAGTTCTAAGGCAGAAAATGCAGCATTGCTTAATATTTCAAGCAATTTAGATAGCTTCCTCAGTTTCCAAATTGATTTCACTGCTCTGTATGATGGAATTATACCAGCCCATGATATGACATCATCACCCAAGTCCATGTGGGACAGTTCTTTGGTGCTAGCGGGAGCTAAATCATGGTGATAGATCCATGAAGCATCAACTTGACCTACAGGATTGGTAGGCTTCTTGGCCTTCCAAACGTTCCGAATTTTCCCTTTAGGTAATGCAGATACATGTCGAATAGCTGGAACTAGGTAGCCCAGGAAGCAGCTGCCAGACCAGTTTCCTGGTAGCCATTTATATGCTTTTCTTCCACACACAAAATAACAATTTTCTACTTTAATGGTGATGTTGATAGGCTTGAAATGATCCCCGGCATCCTGCAGTCCTTGGAATATTTTCCAATAAACAGTTTCTATTTTCTGGGAAAAGTTAGCTATAGAGTTTTTAACAAGTCTTTTTACAGGTGAGAAACCTGTTACACAACCCGAATTGCCTGCAGTGCAGTTATGTGCCACTGTTTTGTTACAATGGCTTCACCCGACTCTAGTTTTTCCAAGTTTTTGAAAACACACAGTTCTGTTTTGGCGGAGGGACAACTGTAATGCTATCTTGTCCTTTGAAATAACATTTGATGTATAGTAGATCAAATTCATCCAGGTTTCATTAACCCCTAAAGGGGCTATATTTATCATCAATCCCCCATGAACAGTAGGAATAGCAGTGCAAATCCAGCAGTCCAAGATATTGAGGGATGACGCTTAAGCGTATTTAATGGCTTGGTAGGTGTTGAAAGGTGGATGGCATGCAGCATATTTGGCATGAGGCGTAGTTGGAGTAGGAAATAGAAATGGCCACAGTAAAAATATCAAAACTACAAAAATAACCACCAAAATAGTTGTGCAGTACCTTTGTGGAAATGGTGGTTGCACCTGTATTGTGTCAGGAGAGTGAGGTTGTCCAAATGGATAAACGTCAGGCATTGTCAGGTGCTGGTACAGTATGACTTTGAGCACGAGTAGCAATTGGTGGAGAATCAGGAGTAGCAAAAGGTAGAGATTGTTGACCTTCTGATGGGATGACCTTAACGTGCGATATGTGAATCCAGGTGGGTGAGCCTTGTTGTCGAACCACTGACAATGTCATCAGTAGAACCAGGAAGGGCCCCTTCCAGCGTGGTTGAAGCACTGTTTTTTGAGATAATGACTTGACGTACACACAATCTCCTGGTTGTAGTGCCGAGGACAGGAAAGGATCAGGGATATGTTGAACTGCTGCTACCTGGCAATGATGAAACTGTAAAAAAGAAACAAGAGAAGTGCAATACCTAAGAATATCATGATCAAATGCATCATACTCAGAAAAGGGTGGTGGTGAAGTCATGGGCATACGCATAGGGCAACCCATGAGGATTTCATGAGAATAAAGACCTTTAGTAAGATGTACTTGTGCTCTCATAGAGAGTAGGGCTAATGGTAGGGCCTGTACCCAAGTGAGGCCCGTTTCAGTAGTAATTTTAGCTAGTCTGGTTTTCAGAGTCTGATACATGTGTTCAGTAATACCTGATGCCTGTGTTCTATATGGACAATGAAATTTTAGAGTGATGCCTAACATTTTACACAGTGAACCAATTAACTGAGCAGTAAAATGTGTTCCACGGTCTGAATATATTTGACAGGGAACACCAAAATGAGGTATCAATTCATAAAAAAGTTTCTTAGCAACTGAAATAGCATCATTCTTGGTGCATGGGTAGGCTTCTAACCACCCAGAAAAACCATCAACAACAGTTAAAACATATTTGAAATGAGCACAAGGCAGAAGTTCAATAAAATCCCATTGCAAAGTGCAAAATGGTCCCAATGGTTTTGGCAGTGGATGTGCGGGAGCCATAGTGCCTTTTGAAATGTTATACTGTAAACAAGTGGAGCACATGCTCATAAAATGCTTTACAGAAGCAGAAAGTCCTGGGGCAAACCAATCCTTTTGGATTTGTTTTATTAACGCTTGTACCCCAAAATGAGCTGGCAAGTGATATGCTTTAATAAGAGAATTTAACATGGACATTGGGCAGACCAGTCTGCCATCTGGATGTTGCCAAATGAGATCAGAGCATTTAAAACAATCTTGAGCCAGCCATGTTCTCCTTTCTGATTTTGTAGCTTCATCTTGTAAAGCTTTTAACACTGTGGTATCAAAAGTCACTATTGGTTGCGAAGGCTGCAAAAAATGTCTTTGAACAGTTCGTGAGAGAGCAGCCTGTTTAACAGCCCAGTCAGCTAAATTATTGCCCTTAGTTTCAAAAAAGTCATTAGATTGATGGGCTGCACATTTAACAACAGCAAGTTCAGATGGTAACAATAAGTCCTGTAACAAGTTATTGATATAAAAATGTTTTTTAACGGGTGCCCCGGAAGAAGTTAAAAACCCTCGTTCCTTCCATAGTATACCAAAATCATGAACAACACCATGGGCATAACGGGAGTCAGTATATATAGTAACAGACTTGTCCTTAGCTATTTTGCATGCATTCGATAATGCCACTAGTTCCGCAGCCTGTGCGGAAGTGCCTGGGGGTAATCGTGCTGACCTTAAAACTTTAGTCGGAGAACAGACTGACCAAGCTGCTTGGAATTCTCCGGTGTTTGTTCGTAAGCAGGATCCATCAACAAAGAGAACCAAATCAGGATTTTGCAAAGGAGTGTCATACAAGTATAACCTAGGAGAAAGAACAGAGTTAACTACAAGAACACAATCATGTGATTCGCCCTCATCCGATGTTGGTATTAAAGATGCAGGCTTCAGTGGTGGGCAGTGTATGACTTGCAGGGCGGGGTTATTTATTAAACTTAATTCATATATAGTAAGCTGTGCATTTGAAAGGTACTGTGTTTTTGTTTTCAAAAGTAACACTTGAACTGCATGTGGGACTGCTAGTATAGTATCATGTCCCATGGTTAGTGGAGCCACCATGTCAACAAAGACAACAGCGGCTGCCACGGCCTGTAAGCAAGCTGGGTAACCAGAGGCAACCCAATCTAGTTGAGTGCTGTAGTAAGCAATAGGCCGGTAGCCTCCAGTGCATTGCTGGGCTGGGAGACCCAAGGCAATCTTGTTTCACTCACAGCAAAAGAAAACAAAAGGTTTAGAATAATCTGGCAACCCTAAGGCAGGAGGCTTTACCAAGGCTGTCCTGATAGCTTGAAATGCCTCATCATATTGTGATGTCCAGGGTAAGGTTCTGTAACATCATTTTTAGGAGTTGTAATGGGGGGGGGGGGCAAATTTTCAAAAAATTAGGTACCCACTGTCTGCAGTATCCTGCTATGCCAAGGAATCCTCGAAGCTGCCTCTGAGTTACAGGGTGTGGGGCATTTTGAATAGAAGTTATACGATTTTGGAGTATTTGACGAGAACCCATTTTAATAATATGTCCCAAATACTGCACCTTTTCCTGACAGAATTGTAATTTTGATCTATTTACTTTAAACCCTCGTGTAGCCAAAAATTTATCACTAGAAGGGAATCTTCCCTACATGAGTTACTGTCTGGTGAGGCTATAAGAATATCGTCCACATATTGGACTAGAACTGAACGTGATGGTAGTTGCAGATCCTGTAACTGTCTATGCATCTCTCTAGAAAATAAGGTTGGGGATTCTACATATTCTTGGGGCAATCGAGTCCAAGTATACTGCTGTCCTTTGTAGGTAAATGCAAACAAATACTGACTATAGGAATGTACTGGAATAGAGAAAAAGGCTGATGAAATACCTATTACCATAAAACATTTTGCAGTAGGTGGAATACAGCTCAAAATAGTAGCTGGCTTTGGTACAACCGGGAAAACAGGCAAAACAGCTTTATTAAATTCCTGCAAGTCTTGCACAAATATGTAAGCTTGCTTGCCAGGTTTCTTCACCAGTAATATTGGGGTGTTACATGGGCTTGTGGTGTGTACTATGATCCCTTGCTGTTCTAATGCAGAAATAATAGGGGCAATACCAGATATAGCCTCAGCTGTCAAAGAGTACTATGGTACTCGCGGTAACTTTGCACCTGGTTTTAGGGTTATTTTTAGAGAAGTAGCTGAGGTCAAAAACCCTACATCATTGTCATGAGTAGTCCACTTGTGAGAGGGTAAGGAATGTAAATACTCGTTTCTGTCAGAATTTGGCTGGATACACATTGTCTGTAAAATGACGGAGTCATCTAATGCTGCCAGGGTACTATCCTGTTGGTCTGAAGGTACTTGGAGATAAACTCCATCAGCTGTGCAAAAAATGGTGGCCCCCATTTTGCATAGCAAGTCTCTTCCTAATAGATTTAAAAGTGCTGATGGTCCTACTAAGAATGCATGGTTATCCTGCAGATGTCCCAAAGTTACTGGGACTAGAATAGTTTCGGAATACTCAATAGGTATACTAGAGACACCCACCCCTCTAGTTATTTTGTCGGAGAGGGGAACATTCATGGCTGCTTTGCCAGCTAGCATGGATTTAGTCACTCCGGTATCAATTAAAAATGTATAGGTTTTATTTTTAACCAATAACATAACATGTGGTCCATCCTGATCCAGAGGAATAAAAGGACACAATTGCTGTTGTTTCTGTTCAGGGAACCTTCATTGTGGTTCCTGTCGATTTGACGGCGTCCACCTAGAATTCCACTGTTGTGATGTATCGGTGTATGGTGCAGGTTGCTCAGCCAAATATGGAAACTTGTTTTTCCAATGGCCTGGTTGGCCACAATTGTAACACTCTGTCTGATTAGTAGAATTCTGGGGTGGAGCCAACTGTGTTCCCTGCCAGTTTTGTCTGTTTTGATTTACTGCTCCTTGGCGTCCACCCCTCCCTCTTCCTCACCCTCGTCCTCTATCCCGCTGACCAAAAGTGCTACACATTTGGATTTGTGCTTTGACTAATTTCTCCTGTAAATCCTTCTTTTCTTTAGCTAGATGGTCAGATAGGTATTGTACCTGCTGGACTAACTCATGTAGGCCCAAACTAGGCCAGTTTAAACATACTTCCTTTAACTTGTTCCTCACCTGAGGGCGTAACCCATCTACAAAAGCAGCTGACAGCCCACTTTGTGTTGGTCCCTCGATGGGCTGTGGGTACCCGGAATATGTCTCAAAGGTGTCAGTGAGTCGATTTAAATATTCGTCTATAGGTTCATCCTCTTTCTGTATGACTGATTTAATTTTTGACCAATTGGGGGTAGGTGGCACTATTACAGTGATAGCATCAACTATGCATTGCCTAACCACTTCAGATCCATTCTCCCCTTGTGTGTTGTGCTTCGGTAATGGGGTAGGAACATTAGCATGATCCCAGATACGTTTCATGAGATCAGCTGGGAGAGCATATTAGAGGACAGCTCTAACCTCTTCTATGGTAGGATTTTGCAAACAGATATGTCCTGCCAATACGCATTGAAACTTCGCTGGGTTATTACGAATAGGCAGAAGTGATTTAGTGATTGCTTGAAAATCAATTGCTGACCACACCTTAGGTACCACTACAGTAGCCGGTTGTCCCGCATCTCTAGCATGTGCTGGGTTTGGGACTTCTCTCAATGGGAATACTCCTTCTTCATCTGATGGGCTAGTACCCAATTCAGAGTCAGAATCTGGATTAGATTTGTCCAGACCACTGTAGCCATCATTGTCTTCAATCACAATTGGACATTGTTTGTAATATTTACCCTTGTGTAAATATACGGCTTTTTTATTGTAATATTTTTTCGACTGGCTAGACCTAGGGTCAAAAAGCATTTGTGCTTTTCTTTTCTGCTTCTCAGAAGAGAAATGCATGCCACTTACCTCAAAACAACTGAATGAGAGAAATCATATCGTTTTTTGTCTTCGAACGGGTTAGTCTAGGTGATGGTTTACCTGCATCTGTTTGGTCAGGTTGCTCTATAAGCAGTCTGTTAGGCTGACCTCCCATTGCCTGAGTTCCGCTTCCAGAGTCGAGTGCGGTCTGCTCTTCTCCCCGCCAGCCTTTGCCCTCTGTTGTGGAGCTCACTGCTCTGTCTTGAACCTGTGAAGGCTGATATTGCAGTCGAGGGGCCGTAGGGGGTGGGGGGGACCAGGGGTTATCATCTTCAGATGATTCAGTTATTTGTAATTTACTTAATTCTTGTACAGGATATAATCCCTTAAAGGGCGGCTCCTTTAAGTGTTTACCGTTTGCTACATCTAGATTACTCGCAGTATGTCACAGTTCCTTTATCTGCTCTTTTAGTTTCTTTTGATTGTCCTTAAGACTACTAACGAATGAGTCCCTTTCCCTTTCTTTAGCTTCACACATCCAATCATTAAAAGCTGCCCAGCACAACCCTGGTATTCTTCCTTTCTTTTTTAATTTCTTTTCCAAATTAGTCAATATATCTTTATTAAAACTACCATTTTCAGGAAAAGCAAGGTCACTGTCTCTTTTAGTAAGGGTGATCCACTGATTTAAAAACATGCAACTGTCCCGGGACACACGATAAAACATATAACCAGCTGGTGTACCTCTTTCTGGTTCAGTTATTTTTCCTGCACTCGCTCCCATTTTCACTCAATAAGCTATACTTGTTTAACACAGGTTTAGCTAAGACGTTATATAAATGTCTTTTTACCCCACTTTCATTCCTCCTTTCATACATATGTCACCAGTATTTCCGTATTAACCCACATTCATACTGCACATTTAATAGCAGGAGAGAAATGCATGCCACATACCTCAAAACAACTGAATGAGAGAAATTATATATTTTTCTGCATAAAAAAAAAATTTCAAATCTTTAAGGCAGGCAAACGCAGAGAGATGAAAGAAACACTGCAGAAACAGAAAAGTCTGTTACAGGCCCTTTCATTAGCAGTTTTTCATCCACTTCCTGACTGCTGCAGCTTGTTCTCAATTCAGATCTGAGTAAACAGCACCAATTGTTACATTACACAATACTTTGAAAATGAAGACAAATAGTTCTTTCTCTCTTTCAGTGGTTTTTATTATCTACAGTACACACGTGCAGGAGCCTCATGGAAATTACCAGGGAGAATCCCAGGACAAAGGAATAAACAAGCTTATATACTGGTGATATTGCTGACAGTACAAAAATATAAAATTGAACCAATTAGATCATTATACAGGACAATTAACCAATCAAAGGTTTACCAGTAAACATAAGACAATTCACATCATCATATCTCTGGGCAAAGAAAGAAAATCGGATGCACTTCCATAAAAGGCACATTTCCTGCTTTCAGGCAGACTCTTGTTTTTCAGTATTTTCTCGTTGCTCAGAGTTCATTCAAAGTTCACAGTACACAGTACCTTTTAATACATACAAACTGTCACATACTCAATTCCCCCAAACACATGCTTTGGCTGTTCATATTCTACATGACTGAACCTCTTTGGCTTGTGTTGCCACCTTTTCAAATGGCCATAGTGGGACATTTGCAGGACACACATCGGATTTTAGAGGACGACACATACCCACGGCCAGTACAAAGTGTAGAACATTACATATATGCCTATATAAAAGCTTATATTCTTGTAGCAGTTTACTTGCTTATCCTGTTTCTTGTTACATGTAGGTATGTTAGATACAGATGACTATTTTATGCAACCATTACATTAACTATGGAACATGCAGAATGTCTCGTGATTGTAGGATATTAGTATTTGTACTCATTTTGGTCAGGACACTACCGCACATAGAGGGACTGGCCCTCGCAAGGCGGGACAGGTGGTAACCCTATGTTTAGCTCATGTCCATAGCAATAGTGTATTATAGCAATGACCCATGCCTGGGTGTGGGTAATGGTGAATTTACCCACGGTTGGTGTGGTTTGTTCATAAGGGTGAAGCCCGAGTGGTCAAACAAAGACAACCGTGGGTAAATCCAGCATTACCCACACCCAGGCATGTGTTATTGCTATAATATAGTCTCCATATCCTTTGTTCATAACGTTCGGTCATGGCGGAATGTGTGATTGCTATGGTCCATGTTGTGCACATATTTGAAGACTTCAACTGCTGTATACAGCATACTCACAGATTCAGGAACGCACACACTTCCAAAAACCACATTACTGTTCACAGACTCCCAAACCCCACAATACTGAACACTCAAACTCGCGACAGTCAAACTCCCGGAACTAACACAAACACAGAACACATACATGCACATACAGACACACTGCTACCCATCACATCCAAACAAACCATCCTACATTATGTATGGCCAGGTGGCCATGCCCCATACACACCCCATGTGTTTGGCTGCACCCCCCACACCACACCTACTGGAATAATCTACCTGCGAGATAGCACGAACAGACACACGAAGCAAACACACACACACACACACACACACACACACACACACACACACACACACACACACACACACACACACACACACATTACAGTCCCACAGAAACACACACTGCACTCAGAACACACACTTACATACACTACAGCAATCATAAACACACTTAAACACAGTACCTACCTGGACCGCAGCACAAGAAGTACTAACTAAATGTCCCTTAACATCGTGATAATAGTACTCGCGGTTCTAGTGTTCCAGTACTGAGGTCTTTCGGTCTTTAAGCCTCGTGATTACTCATGTACTCATGTCAGTATGTAAAGCATTCAGTATTTGGTAGTATCCTATTTATATGTATCTCTGCGGTTGTGTACATGTTGTTAACCTATCTATATATTTGCATATGTATGTATAGCCATATATATCGACATATATCTCTCTATCACCCTTTCTATCTCTATATTTTATATATATGTATATATATATATATATATATATATATATATATATATATATATATATATAGATAGATATATCGTTGAGTACATGGCGGTGTATACTATTTCCCGAGCTCCGCCCTTTTGTGTTTTAACCTGTCACAATACACACCTGCCGTTGGTACATCTCAGGCAGCTTAGTGGTTGGTGATTGTGTACATCGTTGCGTGTTCTACTCCCGGCAGTGGTCGTTTTACCTCTCAGAGCAGGCACTATTAGTACATGGGTGAATAACGCAGATTTCAGTGGTTCTGGCCAGCTTTGCCTGTGATCTGCTCGATATTCAGCAAAGCTTAGACCTGTTTTGCACATATCCGTGTAGTCATGTTTAAACTATGCTTACCAGCACTTGCCGGCACATAAACACGCTAACATGTGCTTAAACGTGTTCTAATGAATTGCTTCCAACATCCATTATTTGGGACATCGGAATTACGTAACAGCCCTTGCAGGTCGTGGAACTGGGAACATGCACGAGACAGTCAGTGGCTTTACTACTTGGGCATCTGGGATATGTACAAGTGTTATGATGTTTAGTATGTGGACTGTACTACAGCTGTTCCTGCTTACTGCAAACAAATGTGTAATTCAGTTAGTTTACATGTGGATGATACCTATTAATGGTATGTCCAGGTGATGCTTAATGGATGTGCTCCAGCTATGGGAATCCATGTCACAGTGAGACACACATTGTACTGTGGTACACCTTGCCACAACCATAAATGGAGAATGCTGGGGTGACAGATACCTGTCATGGGTACTCCCCATGCTTTGGAACTACATCCCTGATTACATTATATGGAGCCCCTCATTAACACACCAGGGAATCCTTTCAGAGTGGGTGGGGAACACTGGTTACACCCCAGGGATCCCGCAACTGACTCTGCTCCACAGAGGGACAGTTAGTTAATCAATGGGGTGGTGACAGCAGACACATTTTGGCTAGGCTGATGAATGGCCTCTGACAATCAGGCATGTACCTACCGATGTACCTTGGAACCTATACATACAGTATCAACACGTGCTGCTAGCTTAATTTACTGTTCAGGTGTTGACTTACCTTGTACCAATAGCTGTTGTGTGTGCAAAAGTCGAGGGCTGCCTATGTAGGATGCACACAGTAGACCACCTATACATGACAATTTACAGGTGGTCATGTGTATGTGCCATCCATTTTACTTTGTGTGCAGATGGAGAAGTGTGTCAGTCCATAGGGGCCTACACTGTCAGTGTATGTGCTATACGTTCCCTCTTTGCCAAGGCATGGGCATATTGGGCATGCCTCTGTCTGCCTACTGGGGCTGGCACAGGGTGTTCATGGTCTGAATCCCTCTGTGCCTGTGATGCCCTTGGAAATTGAGGTGGGCTGTGAGGACCTTCACCATTATGTCGCTGCTGTAGCTGTTTCCGCAGGGTCATATTATGTAGTATGGCACATAATATAAAGATGTGGGCACACGTGCCTGGAGAGTAATGCAAGGCTCCACCAGATATGTCCAGGCAACGGAATTGTGATTTCAGCATCCCAAACACACTCTCTATGATGATTCTGGTTTGTGTGTGTGCCTCATTATGGCATTTTTGCATGGGTGTGTGCGCATTTCTGATGGGAGTCATTTTCCATGGCTCCAGTGCATAGCCAGCATCCCCCACAAGGTGGCCATATGGGATGTCCCCCCTGACAAATAACTGCTACATCTGTGAGGCATGCCAGATGTGGGAGTCACGGTAGCTTCCAGGGCTGCCAGCACACACATCTGTGATAATGCCCTGGGAATTGCACACGACCTGGCAGTTGATGGAGTGGTATCCCTTGTGGTTTATGTAGTGCCTACCATGCTCACCGGGTGGTAACTTGATATGTATGTGCATGCAGTCTATTAGCCCAGTACCTCCAGGTAGTCTGCCACATGGTGGAAGAGGTGCATATTGCTGGCCAACTCCTCCTGAGTTCGGGGGAAGTATATATGCTCATTGGCATGTGGTAACAGGCATCCAGGAACTGGTGGAGTACCCTGGATGCTGATGCCTGTGAGATCCCCATGATATCTCCAGTTGGCCTTTGAAAGGTACCTGTGGCTAGTATTCTCAAGCTTACACATACCTTCATTTCCACTGGGATGGGTTCCCCTCTGTTGTTTCTGGCTCTGAGGCGTGGCCGGTACAGCTCAACAATTTGCTGTATGATGTCCCTGTCCACCCTGTAACACTCTACTATCTCCAGATCATCTAGCCCCTGGTAGGTTACCATTGGTCTGAACACTCTTCTCCTCTGGGGCATGAGGTGGTTGTCAGCATCCTCCTCCACACCATCTTCAGTCTCCAACACATGGTGATGAATCACAGCTATGGCAGCTCCCAACAAGTACATTGTAAAAGTCCCCCATCTGTTTACACCAATGGTGCAGTGTTTGGGAATACACAAACGTGTGTGTAGTGCCCACACTTTATACTATTGTGCTTTGGACACTGATGGTGTCATAGGGTGTGTATGCACAATCAGAGCTGCAGGGTATCTTACTTATGTGTTTTACCGCAGGTACTAATATTGTGGTGCCTTTGGTGTTGAATTACATTTAGCTGCCATGGATCACCTCTTGCCCTTGCCTTCACTTTTCATAACGATTCCCCTCCCATTGTCAGGCATGCATCCAGCAGCCTGCTTTCTTGTTTTGTACTTTCCCAACCGAGGATTGTGTTGCAAAATGTGTTCTATAGCCGATCTACTGCAAGGTTTGCTTTGTTCTGCGGTGACAGTTCTCCTTTCTTTGCAATCCGGCACCTCCCCTATCCTGTTCTGCAGGTTGCTACTAGCAGCCTTGTTAGCTACTGTCAATGGCCCACTGAGAGTTAATAGGTGTTAATTACTCAGTTGTACTCCAATTACCCTACTGCGGCATTTCCTTATTGTCTTCACGTAACATTCCTGTCTCGGCTGTGGTGCACATGCACGCAGCCATTTACCAGGTTTCAAAAACGTTTTCATCTGCATACACATGTGTGCTCTCAGCTAAGCAAAGCTATGGCTACATCCACACCCCTATCCTGAAGCTTTGCTTAGCAATGGGCAACCCTGATTAGCAATACTCCAATGTGCTTACAGCTACAGTGGCACACCCCACTGATGATGTCATGTATACCTCCAGGCCACTCCTCTGTGTTTTACCGCTGCACCGTATGGTACATCCTTAGGCCGGCGGGATGTTTGCGATTCAGTATTACTTCCCTCATTTGCATTGCATTGACTACTGATTCATAGTTACCACGCCGAACACTGTCACAGACCCTTAGCAATTCTTGCACCTTGGTTGTGGTGTAGCATGCGTACCATTAACTATTATGGAGAAATCATGATTTCTGTTACATTGCAATTTTATGACATCTGTATATATTTTCCTTGTGTTCCCATTTGTGCACACATGCCCTGCGGTTGTCCTTTGCGTTAGTGTGGCCATGACATTAAATGTTATTTTTTTATGTGTCGTGCGTGTTTTTTTATGCCATTGGCTGTATATTTATCCATTGGCATATATTAACTTTGTAATATGTAAGTTTTATCCGCTTTCATGGCTTCGATGTTCTGTTTGGAAAAATGTAAACTGTTTTTTTTTGGTTTACATTTCTGTATGCTTAGGCTATGCCTGCACCACTTCATGAATCGCTGTGTACCTTCATTTGCATGCTGCACTACTGCGCATGGGGTGATCAGCATACATGAGCCGAGAGCTGCACAGATCTGGCGTACGCTGGTAGTGCACGTGGAATTGGATCGTACCTGAATCACTCGCCGGCCATATTTGGTGTTATACTGCCTATGCTACACCTGCGCCTGGCGCAAGCTTCTTGAATCCTGGGGTATGTCTTTCCACACTACACACTTGTAGGATATATGCTGAAGATTGCACAAGAATGGACCAGATACTAACATTAACCACATCCAAGAGTGTGCAGGAATGTACCAGTAATAACCATTAAACAGTCATAGAAACATCTGTTTCAATGACTCATGATATCCTTTTCTAGTTGTGCCAGTCCACCTTACCTGCCACACAAATCAGGAAAAGCCCTAATACACAGTGTTATACAAGTAGAGCTCCCTGCTGAAATGTTGCTATTTATAATACCTAGTCTTTATATGTCGGAAAAACAAATGAAAATGCAAGAGAATAGTGAATATCAAACATTGGTCTTCTCCTGACACCACAACTCCAAACTATATCCCAACTATGAAACTGATATGCCTTGGAGGAAAAGGAATATTCCCAGAAATGGCAATCTTGGACTTAGTATATTTATGTCTGGATTTTCAGCAATTTGTTCTTTACATTAAGGTATTTGGCATTCCAAGTTTCAGTACTTCAAATAGTTACCAATATGCAGAGTTAACCTTTGTGAAAACTACACATTTGCATCACAGGTAAATTCCATCAAAATTCAGATTCATGTCATCTTCTCAAATTATACTTTTCTGGGATCTCAGTTTATCTACAGTGGCTAACAAAAAGAATCTAAAAAGCTAGTATTTGTGATGGGGTGAAGTGAGTAGCACCTCCACAGCCCTTACTGAAATATAACAACAGCAGCAGTGTAGTAACATTGGGTAGCAGGCATTTTTGAATTAACAGCTTCCTAAAGTAAAGTGCCTTTTCATGAATGAAAGAATATAGATTCCTTCTGGAAAGATGCACATTTCTCTTTTTTATTACAAAATGGAGAGTCTTACACAGTCTGCCCTTGTTATTACTGTAGTGTTTTCTAGAAACAATAAAATCAGCATTTCTACTTAGACGCCAAATTTGCTTATGATGACAGGCATGAAACATATTTTATAGCCATTAGCAATTTGATTCAGGCCACATCTCATATAAAATGACCAGTTAATAATCACCATAGAAATGAATTCATACCAGGAATGGGCATGACTCAGGTTACAGTAGACTTCCATTAATTCAGCACAATTTCATCACCCCGTCCCATCTTTCACAACATAAGGAATAACATATAATGGCTAGCTGTACTAACTGTTCAATTTTACAAGAGACAGTTTTAAATACTGGTCATATAAAAAACCACGGAGCAGGGTCTGTGGATCTCACTACCTTAGGACCCAATATCAGCATCTAGTTTGAGTTCAAACGCTGTTTGTTTGGATCAGACACTGGATATTGTTCCCTCTTCTTACAAATATCAGCATGTTTCCTAATTGGCTCGTGTTAACCAAACAAAGGTGCACACATATTTTTGTAATATCTCGATGTTTAAGATGTGATACTATGAGACCTGAAATAAAGTGTAAGTCTTCCCAAATAATGGCAAAGTGCAAAACTCATTGCCTGGGGAACTGCACTCTCCACACCTCTGCTACTTTATTATATCACTGTTAAATATAGAATTTTTGTAAGGAATCCATCTTTTTCTTGAGCTCACAAAGAAGGTATACAATAATAACCTATGAAAAAAACATTCAGTACTATTTATGTTTACTGTGGTAATAATGATTTTTTTTTCATCAAGGTTTGTACTTACTGTGCAGGTTAGGTCGTAATAGGTTCGTAGGTACATGGAAAGTTACTAGGCTAATGGCCCTAAGGCCTTTAGAAGCCTAGCTGTGTAAAAGCCTGAGCACCCTTCTTGACCATAGTTAGATGGCCATTTTTAACAGAGCAATTATTTGATCAGGACTGACTGCCTCTGTCAATGAGAGACATAGGTGCTACCCCCAGGATGAATTTAGGGTCACCCATCCAGTTTTCAAGGTTGCACTTGAATAGGGTCATTGAGGAGCTCTGCTTCACATGGAGTGGGAGTTTATTCAACAGGAGTGGCAATTGCTGTGAGATATATTTGTCTATCCTGTATTTTCTGTTTATGTCAGAGACTAGGCTGAGATCCCTGGAGCGAGTTATCCTTGTCCCATTTGATTTGGGGATGTGCAGCATTTCTATTAGGGCGGAGTCCAAGATTGCTCCTAGGCGAGGCACAGATTGCCTTTCAGCAGCCTGTATGATACAGAGTACAGTGACAGGGCTTTCAGTCTTTCCATGTATGGCATGTTTTGGAGGCCCCAGATTCTCTTGGTCAGAAACCTCTGTGGTCTCACTAATTGCTGCAAGTGTCTGGTGAGGTACATATAGAAGGGACCATTGTACTCAATTAGTGGCCTGATATTGGTCAAGTACAGCAGAGATATGATCTCCCTCTTGGATGTGATGCCCTTATTTATGAGATGTGCAATGTAGAATGTTTTTCTTACCACTACAGACACATGGTGATCGAAGTTGAGGTTGCTATCAACCTGTGTTCTCAAGTCTCACACCACTAAGTTTGAGCTTAGAGGGGTGCTATCTATTTCATAATTAGAAGGGGCTACTTCTTTGCCAAAGGGGATATTGAGGCAATTTTACTTTAAGTTTTAGTCCATGAGTTTGATACCAGTCATTTCTCTGTGTCAGCCGTTTCTGTAAAATGTTAACATTGTTGGGGGATTCTATGATTGTGCCCACTTTATGGTCATCTGCAAACTTGATAAGCCACAGGCCATACCTTCACCTGGACCTTGGAGAAATAGATTCTAAACAGTGAGGGCCCAGCACAGATCCTTGTGGTACTCCACTGGTAACTGGTCTATTGATGGAGGTGAACTCCCCAACTTTGGCAGTGTGCATTCTGTCAGTGAGCCTGTTGCTACCTATCTAGTAATGTATGGGTTAATCCTTATATTGGAGAGCTTCTCTATGATACCTGAATGGGGAATTGTGCCAAAGGCCTTGGCTAAATCAAGATAGGTAGTATGTACTGTTTTTGCCTTCATCCAAGGCTTTGGTGACATTCTCAAAGAACTCCACTATGTTTAATAAGCAAGCTTTACCCATGATGAAAGCAAACAGGGCCAGTTCAAGAGTTTGAAGATTGCCTATGTCCATGTGGATAAGGTCCATGATGATTCTTTCCATAGTCTTGCAGATAAGTCTGGTTAGGCTTATGGGTCGATAGTTCCCAGGGTCAGTTGATGGACCTCCTTTGTGCAAGAAGATTACTGTTGCTGTTCTCCACTGTGCTGGGACAAAGCCAGTTCTCAGGCTATGATTAAAAAGAGTGCCAAGTGGGTCTGCTAGGTCTTGTTTTAGATTGTTTAGTAAGCAGCCTGGGGTGTTGTCTGGTCCCATAGAGGCCATGTTTTTGGCTTTGGAGAGTGCTTGTATGGCCTGTCCTTTGGAGATACTCGGAAGAGAACTGGTGTTAGAAATTATTTGGGGTATGTCTGGTGGGGACGGGGGAGAGGGTGAAGTTATTGCCAAATCTGTCAGCTAGCAGGTAACAATGTCCTAAGGTTCAGTGTGAGTTGTACCCCATCTATTATAAGTTCAGCACACAGCTGGGCATTCACGTTTAGGTTTTGGACGTAGCTAAGAATGCTTTATGATTGTCTTTTGCTAGGGATGTTAATTTAGACTCATAGTTAACCTTAAAGGACTTAACAAGAGATCTGATTTGCTTGTTCAAGCCGTGGAGGGAATTCTTCCTCTGGTGAGTAATATCCCTCCTCTTCTTAGAGATCAGTTTCTTTCTTTTGTTGTATAACTTATTTATACTTACAGTCTACCAGGGTGACTTGTTTTTTTGGGAAGACCTGGTTTTGTTCCTGTTAGGTACAGCTGAGTCAATGCATTTTTTTAAGTGGCTATATAGGGCATTTGTGCATTCCTCTGCATAGGAGTCATTGTTGGCTATGTTGGCAGGGGCTTTGAATCTTTTTATACCACAGTTTAGTAGGCAATAGTTTACTTTGGAAACAATTTTCATTTTTTTTACTCCTGTGGGGGTGTTAGGTTTGATCTTTACTTCAAAGAGACAGATTTATGGTCTGACCTTAACAGGGAGGGAAACAAACAGAGGGTAGTGGAGTGACCCTCCCATGCTGGTGAGCACTAGGTCCAGGACATTTGAGCCCCTTGTGAGGATGCACACTAACTTTTCCAGGGCATTCAGATAAATACAGTCCAGGAATCCTGAAGAATTCATGTTTGTGCTCCTATAAGGCACCCAATTGATAGAAGGATAGCTGAACTCTCCCATGACCAAGAGATTTGGCTGTATAAATGGCAAGAATGAGCCACATCCAAAGCACAAGACAGAGAGTTTAATTAAAATATGTACAAATTCACTTGCTAAGCGCTTTCACCATTACACATGGCCTCATCAGATCTGCAAGAATGCTCTTGCTTTCACCCTATATAAATTCAAGGGATTTTCTACACTAAGCCCCTCTCTACCCCTGCACTAATCTGCTCTCTGATTTCATCTCTAAATTCCACCAAAATGGATTTGGCTGACTCTCAGTTGACTGTAAAGATGTAAATACTGCAAATTATGTTAGCACCTAAAAATTTTTTTTTTTATTTTGCACTGTTCTTACTATGTATACTTGCTGTTTGTACATTTTCTATTGTATTTTTATCTTGTGCATTTGCAACTTTGATTGTACTGCCATTGGAACTTTTCTCCCCGTGCCTCCACTGAAAATGGGTTCTTCGTGGCCCAGTGGACATCCCCGGTAATCAAATTGAAAATAAATAAAATAATAAAATAAATGATGTCATGTGTAATGGTGAAAGTGCTTAGCAAGTGAATTTGTACGTATTTTAATTAAACTCTCTGTCTTGTGCTTTGTTTGTGGTTCATTTTTACCATTTACCAGTTCTGTACCCTATGGGTAATTTCTTTGTACATTTGGCTGTATAGTGAGTGACTCTAGCAAGTCCAGGTAGGTGGTGTACTTCTCCTGGTTCATGGTGGGTGACCTGTAGCTAATGATGGTATGGTAGGGTATTTTACCTGTAGTTAATTGGACCTGGGGTAGCACAAGACAGTCATCCTGTTTCACCACTCTTGAGGCATATTGGGATTTTATGAAGATGGATACACTTCCACCTTTGGTTCGTTCACGTTCATTTTGGTGTCTGAATTTCTGAAAAGCCATTGAGGCCTTGTACAGCCAGGATGCTCTTAGTGGCCTTGAACCAAGTCTGTGTGACAGCACAAATGTCATCATCTTCCAAGGTGAGGAGTGCTTCCAGGAAGTGCAGTTTACTGTTTAAGCTCCTAGCATTAAGCAGCATGACCTTGAGTTTGTCTTTAGTGGATTTCTTTACATTGGATATTTTGTTGTTTGGACATTGCCTAAAAAATGGACTGTGGGTTAGGCAAGCATCTTTGTCAGTATCTGAAAGCCTTGAGGAGACAGGCGAAGGCCATCTCTGGCAAAGCAGCATGGACTGTCGACCATGTTTTCCCAGACAGATACTATCTCCCTCTGGAGTGACACCTGAAGCTAAGCCAATTATTGAAGTCAATCATTGTTTTGACTGTTAAATACCACTGTTGCAGGTCGCTGCACCTCTAAAAAGCTTCTAGTAATCCAGAGGTTATATTCAGGACTCCTAATAATCAAAAAAATGTGTGTAAAGAATGCCAATAAACGAAAATACCAAACAGGAATTTTATTAAGCTTAAAACCAATCTTTTTGTCGGCGCTCTGCACCAACTTCTTCAGAAAGCAAACTAAAAACAAAGAACAATACATCTGTCCCATTATTTAAGCATCATAGCTCCACTCAAACACTCCCCCTTGTGGACACACCTGAAAATTGCACATCAATGCCCTTATAAAACTTAACCACAGAAAAACTGTGCACCATTTGTATAAGATCAACATGACCAGCCCTGTATATTTGTAATCAAACTAATATTCTAAATTTATGCCACCAACATAGCATGTATACGATCTCAAATACCTGGTAGACACTATAAACACACAAGTGGTATAACCAGGAAAAGTATATGTGTGTAGCGCCTGTTTTAAAAAAGCCATGTAAATAAATCAAAATGTCATTCAGATGGTAACACAACTCGATGGAAGACTACAAACCATGAGTTGATATAAAATATACAAAATACATCTATGAGTATACCTTGAAAATGTATGCTTAACATTATGTTATTATCATAACCATCTGATAATAGTAGCAGTATTAGTATGATCCACCTATGCGGCAACTAGTTAGCGCTAGAGGGAGTATAACCCATGGCTTTTTTAAAACAGGCGCTACACACATATACTTTCCCTGGGTTTACCACTTGTGTGTTTATAGTGTCTACCAGGTACTTAAGACTGTATACATGCTATGTTGGTGGTGTAAATTTAGAGTATTAGTTTGATTGCAAATATTCAGGGCTGGTTATCTTGATCTTATACAAATGGTGATGCACAGTTTTTCTGTGGTTAAGTTTTTTAAGTGCATTGATGTGCAATTTTCAGGTGTGTCCACAAAGGGGAGTGTTTGAGTGGAGCTATGATGCTTAAATAATGGGACAGATGTATTGTTCTTTGTTTTTAGTTTGCTTTCTGAAGAAGTTGGTGCAAAGCGCCGATGAAAAGCTTGGTTTTAAGCTTAATAAAATTCCTGTTTGGTATTTTCATTTATTGGCATTCTTTACAGACATTTTTTGGATTATTAGGAGTCCTGAATATAACCTCTGGATTACTAGGAGATTTTTAGAGGTGCAGCGACCTGCAACGGTGGTATTTATCAGTTTGTGGTTTTGTTTTTGAGTCGTCCAGATTGTTTTGACTGTATTTTGGCATCATCCTAAGTGAACGTAGCATGGTGCCTAGGGCTAGGGACATACCTGCCAGGGACACATAATCTGAGAGTTCAATCATGTCTCTCTTCATGTAGCCCAGAGAGGTCCATCTTAAGTCATTCACAGCAATGTGTACTATGACAGAGTCATAATGGTAATTTTTGGGGAATGACTTGAGTGCATGCATGATCTGATGGATTCTGGCACCTGACAGGCAGCTGACTTTGACTTTCTCCTTGTTCAACCTGGTAAGGGGGACATCTGTGTATCTCACTATTGAGTCACCTATGACCATAACATTTGGTTTTGAGGTCATTTGCCTTAGAGGCTTAATTGTTGAGACACTAATATGTATGTTCTTATGTGTAGTGGTGAATTC